>NW_026652141.1:0-55000 GCF_029873635.1 Malania oleifera
GAAGGGGATTGGGTTTTAGGGAAGGTTTTGGTGGGGCTGGGGGGGTGTGTGGTTTCTTCTCCATCTTTCAATGTGAGACAAAACATGGATGACGAGGAAGAGAGAGATTGAGTTTTTCGTGGATTCCCTCCACCCCCAATCTTTCAACATGGAATGGAGCCAGTCATTTCTATTATTTACATTCGTTAGATTCCCTCATAGTATCTCCTTCCTCCTCTTTCTTCTTCCTCCCCTCTTCTCTCCTCTCTCTCCCCCACACTCTCTCAGCTGCAATTCTTCTTCTGTTCTTCCTCTGTCATGTTCCATTCAAATCTGTTCAGCACTGCTCTCTTCTCTGCTGCCAGCTGCCTTCTTTCGTCTCTCTTCTTCTCTGTTATTCCTCTCCTCTCCTCTTGTTCTCTCCTTGCTAATTTTCTCCCTTAATTCACTCTACCTCTATTTCTGATTTTCTGTCCTTAATTCTCTTTCTCTTCTACTATTTCTGATTACTGATTTCGGATTTCTGATTTATTTCCTTCTCTTTTTCCCTCTTCCTCTTATCACCGTGCTCCCTATTCTCCAGCAGAGTTCTTGAACCAAGATTTTTCTTGCATCTTTAATTTTCTCCATTCATCACACTCCCTCACTGTCAATCTCTCTTCTTAGCACCACCCATGAAAGCCCTTCAATTGTCATCTCTTCTATTAAATTTCAGTACCAAAAAAATTAAAAAAGTTGCAACCTCCAGCCAAAATTTATAGTCTTCCCACTCATATTTCAAACCATCGTTATCAAAAATGCCAACACCCTAGTGAACCACATATACGTGCAAACATTCTAAAACATGGTACATTTTCAATCCAAAACGTTAAATCTAATGATTCAAAATTTTAGTTCAATATTTTTCACATAACTTTTTATTAGTTAAAAGTGGAGAATCATCACATCTTATTTCTATTTCTATCATTTTCAATCTATTTCACACTACAAAATATCTTCTACACTTAGAAAAACCTCAACATCCTCTTCAACATATACAAGTGCCATTACAATTTTTTCACCTTTTTCACCAATATAAATATTTAAGTATACCCCAAACATTCCATATTATAGAACATATGCCATACCGCAAACTTGTTCACGTTCCACGAACCAGAATGTCCCACATCCTAGGGAACACTGTTTCAAGCATTACTACCCCAGTAGATCTCCACGATAGCACCACTGTAACTGGAAACAAAAACTGGCAGATAGCCCTTCCTCAAAAATTCATTGCCATCTGAAAACACACATAGTCCCAGCACCAGCAAAAAACTACACAGCCATTATAGCCAGCCCTTTGAAATACCTAATTTCCTATGCTTTTCTCATCACACACCACCACCACCATTGCCATCCCCATTCACTTATCTACCTTTGCTATAAATTTCATCATCATAAAGCCGCAGTCAGCAACATGCCTCACACACTGGCGATGCACACGAGAAAAACTGCTGGGATATCCTCCAACTTCCTAACTCATGATAAATTGATTCCAACCACAATATTTTTGGTTTTTGTCATAAGATTGTTATATGGAATGTGACATTTTGCAAAAATAGTATTTTGATACAAAGAGCTAGATGTGTTCCATCAGCATTTTGGAGCATCAATTTGTCACTGCCAGCAATAAGAATCAAATTCGGCAGCATTTGTTGAGTTTTCAAAGTGCCTCGTCCATCAACATTTCAAAGTTCGAGGTCAAATATTTTCCGAGGGAGATTTGATGTAGGAAAAGAAGCTGAAAGGGTAGTAGATCCTTGTTGGACACTAATTCAGAAGAATTGGACCAAGTATTTTTGTGTTTAGTTCTGCATTATGTGTGCTTAGTTTAACTAGTAGGATTATTTGTACTTGTGTGTTTCTAATATTTGTATTTTAGGGATTCTCTTGTAATTTCATGTATCTTTAGGAGTATGTATGTAATGTATTGTATTTTAGGCTTTCTTATAATAGGGTGTGAAAGCCATGCAAGAGTTAGTTATATAATGAACTTCAATTGAAAGTGAATGTGTGGGTCCCCCTTTGCATCTCCTTCCTCCTCTTTTTCCCCTTTTCATGTCTATCCCCCAGTCTCTCAACTGCAATTCCATGATGCTGTCCCACGTCACAAAGAATAAAAAAAACAAAAAGAAATACAGTAAGGCATTGTCAATGGCTGGAGAACTGTCAAACTGGCAAAGAGGGGATGGGGGGAGGGAGGGAGAGAAGGAGAAGAGGGAATGGAGTTTATAAGTTGCATCAGCTGGGCAGAAGCTCATATAGAACATTCAAGCGAACATATCCAAGGAAACAACAAGAAGTGAGGAACTCTCGAAGCCTCATGACTTCTCCCAGTCCTGTCATCTCCCAAAAAGCAAGGGCCCGGAAATATACTTTCGGTTTATAATCAAGGAAAGGTTTTAATGAGAGAAAAATATACACAAACACTGAGGACTTTTATTAAGATAATAACTACAGAAAACAAATTAAAACTAAATATGATTCATGGGAACCCCCTACAAAAGCACCACCTATTCAAGACCAAAGCATGGAGGGGAAAATACCAACACTGAAGCAAAAGCAAATGAGTGGTAGAAAAGTAATTCCTAAAGATCCTCAATTCCACTTCCTCCCTTGCCAAATGCATCAAACCATAAAAAACCCCATAAAATCCTAAAATACTTCCCACAACCAAAGCCCCCAAAATCTCAAGAAAAACAAGTCCTCATTGGAAAAGGGACTCACCTACCCCACTAAAGAAAAAGTTCCCAACCTCACATGCAAAAGGGTAAGATCAAATCCTAGGATGAGTGAGAACAAAAATGGTCCATTAAGAAGCATCAAAAGGATAAACCGAGATTTATGTGTAATATCATGTAATAGGCTTTCTTATAGGGAGAGTTAGGATATTGTTAGACTTCAATTAAGAAGTGACTGTGTGATCCCCCCACCCTCCTTAATATTTCCTTCCTTCCTTCCTTCTTCGTCTTCTTGATCTGTCCTCCCTCTATCTCCCAATTATGTGTTGGCTGTTGTTTCATGATGTTATCTTGCATTTTGCTCTCAATATTTTTATTTACCCCCAATAGAGTTCTAAAAAGAAATAAAACACAAAGATAAATACAAGAAAAACAAGCCCAAAAGAGAGTGACGCGCCATCACACCCCACCCCTAGAATAAAATATCCTTCCACCCATCTGACCATTTGGACACCACATCTGCCGCAAAAAACAAATGCCAAATAATAATAACATTTCACAAGGACTGCCTATCATTCTAAAACTAGTGTCACCCATACGATGAAACACCATAAGCCCATCACTCCCCCATCCAATCCCTCCCACAAAACCTCTACCAACAGCCTATTAACCAATCTACTTAAGACATCTAGCACAACAGCAGATGGAAAAGGAGAAAGAAGACACCATTGTCTAAACTCCCATGAAGCTTTAAACCACGAGTTAGGCTCTCCATTTATAATGATTGAAAACTAGGCATTAGACAAACACCCCTTCATCCAAAGTCCTCCATCAAACACCAAACCCCTCCTAAAAAAATTCCATCACAGACAGTCATAACCCTTTTCAAAATCTACTTTAAACAAAATCATCTTCCCTTCCCTCCAACAAACATCCTCAACAACCTCATTTACCACTAAAATAGCATATACAATCTGCCTATTTACACAAAAGCTCCTTAAGCCTAAGAAAAATAGCATTTTTATCATAATACTCAACCTATAACTATAAGTTCAGCAATGATGCACATCAGTAACAAACCTAGGAGGCCCAAAATCAAAAACCACAATCAACTTATTCTTTTTAGCCATCAAAGTGATGAAAGTAGAATTAACACTCTTGCCCAAAATATCCTTTATATGTAAACTCATTGAAAATCTTCATTAAATCCTCCTTCACCAATTCCCAATAATTCTAAACTCATTTCGACCTAGAGACTCGCTCATCTCTCTTCTAAACACAGCTGCGTTGACCTCATTTTCCATCCACTTAACTTGCCCTCTAGAAAGAAGACTCCACCCTAAGCCACTTAAATTTAGCCTTTTGCCTGAAACTCTTCATTTCACTTAAACCACCTCTTCAACTCATTTTTCAATGATACCCCCTCTAGTCTTATCACAATCCAAAACAACCCCTTCCTCTTTTTTCCAACCCAAAAAATCAAGTTCACCAAAATGTTTCCTTTTCTTAACCCAAACACCCATGAAAACTCAACATTTCCATTTTCTTGACTAATATTTTAGCCACAAGTTCTTTCATGAATCTAAAATATTTCAACCTTCCTCAACCTCCTCCCTCCAAATATTCCTAGCCGAAGAGATAAAGGCTAAACTGAGTTAGACCCTAGTTAGTCTTACTAGATTCTAATAGAATAGGGTAATAATCTGATACTGAACAAGTCAAGAACTCTTGTAAATGGTTTTGCAAACTCATCCTCCCACTCACTTGAAACAAGAAACTATCTAAATGACTAACAACATTTCTAACCACCCCGCCCCCCTAAAGCAAAATTGGCCACCCAAAAAAGGCTTCAAACTTATTCGTATGAGCTAAATTTACCTCGCCTTTTTCCTCCTAGAAATATTAGGGTAATAATCTGACACGGACCAAGTTAAAAACTCTTGTAAATCGTTTTGCAAACTCATCCTCCCACTCACTTGAAACAAGAAACCATCCAAATGACTAACTACATTTCCAACCACCCAAAAGAGACCTTCAAAATTATTCACTCACTCACTATGTATATATAGTATATATATTGGGTGGGCTGGGGGCCTTTCTTCCTCCTCCTGTTTCGTTAATAAGTTTTGCTAGCGGGCCTCATCTCTTCCTCCTCCTGCCACCGAAAGCAAAATATGTGTTTTGCTCCTTAAGTTTTTCACCTCTTGACCCTCTAAGAAAAGTTCATCCATGATCATATCATCCTCTTTATTAGGAACAGCCTCATCGTTGGTATAAATGGGAGGACACTCACTATGAGAAACAATAGCTGCACCTCCAATAGGCTTCATCCCTCGAGAATATCAAGTGAATCCTAAGTGCAAGCTACCTGGGAGAAATCAAGACAACACCAACCAATAAGATTCAAAAGGCAATATATCTAACTAATCAAGAAGACCACACCTTTAGCTTCCACTTTGCCAACAAATCTACTCTTATTTACCTAATAAAATGAAACCTATCTGCAAAAATATTTTCACAAAGTTAATAATTTTAAATAATAACCAAAATGGAATGACTTAACTAAATTGTATGAAAATTAATAAAGATAATGACTCCTGTGATTATGTATAGGGAAGAAAACTTTTAATGGATTAGTGAGAAGAAAATGTTCCAATAAGAAGTATCAAAGGGATAAACCGAGATTTATATGTAATATCACATGATAGACTTTCTTATTTTCCCTTCATCTAATAGAGGAAAACGCTTTTGATCAAGTGAATTGGCAAAAAAGAATTCATGTAATCGACCCCACCTAGTGGGACTTAAGGCTTCTTCTTCTTCTTCTTCTTCTTCTCCTTCTTCTTGTATTACGTAATAGACTTTCTCATAAATAGAGTGTGTAAGCCATATAAGAGTTAGGAGATTGTTATATTTGAACTGAGAAGAAAAAGTGTGATGCCCCGCCCACCAAAAATACCTCCTTCCTTCTTCGCCTCCTTTCACTCTCCGACCCTATATTTCTCCTAAACATAAGTTGGCTATCATTTCATGATGTTGTCCCACATTTTGCTCTTAATATTTCTATCTACCCCCAATAGATTTCTAAAAACAAACAAAATATAAAAATGAATACTAGAAAAACAAGCCTAAAAGAGGGTGATGCACCATCACCGATTCACACCCCATCCCGAGAGAATAAATTATCCTTCCACCCATCTAAACACTTAGACACCACATCCACCAAAAATTCCAAAAAATAATCAAAATCTAGGATTGCAGTCAAAACACACTCCTCAAAAAGTAAAAGTCATAATAAAATACCACAACATCAAGAACTCAAAAGATCTAGCTCCACGCACATTAATACAAGCTAAACAACTTTTTCCCATATTTATTTTCAATCCATAAATCCGCACAAAACAACTTCCAAATAATACTTCCTATAGCTAACATTTTTCCAGAAAATGGGGTTCGGTATGCCAATTCAGAATTTTTTTGTAAAAATAAACTAATCATCACAAAAGAGGTCCAACCAATAATAGATTTGCAGATTTCTTCTATATGATTAGAGAGAGAGAGAGAGAGAGGTGAGATGCAAGAATACAACAATAAAAGAAACAAGACTTCCAACACAATGAACAATGAAATAAACAATATCACATCACAAAGATGGAGCAAACAAAAGTAACATATGTAGTGCAAAAGAACTCATTTTTAATTCAATGTATAAATATGACAATTAGAGGGGACACGATCAGCAACCCAATGATCACAAAAGTAAGTGGTATCATATCGAAAAGATATAAGAACAAAGAAAAGTCATATAAATAGTGCAAGAGAACTCACCTTTAGTTCAACACATAATGGCAAAGCATCACTAACAGGAAACAACCAATTATAAAATAATATTTAAATATGTAAACACAACTTGTAAAAAACTCCACCACAAAATTCCAAAAACTAACCAATCTAGAATTGCCATCAAAACACATTACTCAATAAGTAAAAGTCACTGTAAAATACTACAACGTAGAGAACTCAAAAGATCTAGCCCCACTCGCATTAATACAAATTTAACCACTCTTCCCCATATTTATTTTCAAACCATAAATCTGCACAAAACAACTGCCAAATTATAATCACGCTTCACAAGGACTCCCAATTATTCTCAAAATAGTGTCAACCATAAGATTAGACACCACAAACCCTTCACTCCCCCATCCAATCCCTCTCACAAAACCTCTATCAACAGCCTATTGCCAACCTATTCAAGACATCTACCACAACAGCAGACAGAGAAGGAAAAAGAAGATACCATTGTTGAAACCCCTGTGAAGCTTTAAACCATGAGTTAGGCTTTCCATTTATAATGTTTGAAAACTAGGCATTAGACAAACACCGCCTCATCCAAATTCCTCCATCTAAAACCAAATCCCTTCTTTTAAAGTTTTTATCAAGAAAGTAGCAACACACATAGTTATAAGCTTTTCAAAATCTACTTCAAACAAAATCCTCTTCCCTCTCTCAAACAAACATCCTCAACAACCTCATTTAGAACTAGAAAAGCATCTACAATCTGCTTATTCACGCAAAAGCACATTGAGCCTCGGGAAAAATAATATCTTTTAGCACAAAATTCAACCTATAACCAGAAATTCAGCAATGATGCATATCACTAATAAACCTAATATGCCAAAAAAACCAGAAACTACAATTGACTTATTCTTTTTATCCACCAAAGTGATGAAAGTAGAATTAACAAACTTGCCCAAAATCTCCTTTATATATAAACTCAATGAAAATCTTCATTACTATTTTATGTTTTGTGTTTCTAGAAAGTGAATAAATAGATTATAAAAATTATAAAAAAATGTGTTTATATTATCAATTTTGTGTTTCTATTGTAGATTTTTAAATTTTTTTGTGAAAAAAAATATATACTTCATGATTTCCAATTGTTATTATTTTTAATTTAAATTGGTTATCAAATTTGAATACTAAATTAGTTTAAATGCTTGAAACTTAATATTTGAGTGCCTATTTGATATTCTAGCTATTTTCAATTTTTTATTTTTGGAAAGCAAAGAATTAGATTCTAAAAATGTGTTTATGTGGTCAATTTTTTGTTTCTAATGTGGATTTTCAAGTGCTTGCAAAAAAAAAATTTTTTTTTTAAAAAACCATACTTTATAATTTTCAATTGTTTTGACAACCTATTTTAAGATTAAATTGATCTATTCTAATCTAACTAATTTACTCTAACCTACTTAAACTAAAAAATCTAAATCAACATAAAATTAAGTTAGTATTTAGTCTTAGGGTTATGTTGGGTTCAACTTAATTTAGAATCTCTAAAATCTAAATTAAATTGACCTAATCTAATATAGATAATTTACCCTAACCTAATCTAACTTAAATTTAAAAATCTAAATCAGCATAAAATTAAGTTAGGATTGAGGCTTAGGGTTAGGTTAGGTAAGGTTCAGCGTAATTTAGGTTTTCTTAATCCTAAATTAAATTAAGCTAATCTAATCTAACTAATCTATCCTAACTTAATCTTAAATTTAATATAAAAAAAAGCTAAATCAATATAAAATTAAGTTAGGATTAGGGTTAGGCTAGGTTTAGAGGATTTTGGAGACTACTATTGTAAGAATATGTATATATGTGTGAAGCGAGGAAAAACGACAAAAGAAATGGGTCGTGTCCAATGCAAAATGGTCTCATTTTACTAGTTGAGCATTTAGTGTTGAATGCAAAAGAGATGTTTTCACATCATGATTGTGTAATTGAGTTACAATTTTAAATTTAATGTGGTTACTAAATTTGATACTAAATTAGTTTAAAAGTTTGACATTTAATATTTGAGTGTTTGTTTGATATGCTTGTATCTCTTCTTTTTCAAGAAAGTGAATAAATAGATTGTAAAAATGCATTTATATTGTCAATTTTATGTTTCTTTTGTGGATTTTTCAAGTTTTTGTGAAAAAATTTAAAAAAAAAAATCATATTTTATGATTTTCATTTATTATTTTTTATTTAAATTGGTTAGTGAATTTGAATTCTAAATAAATTTCAGTATTGACATTTAATATTTGAGTGTTTGTTTGATATGCTTGCTATTTTTTGTTTTTTTTTTTTTTTTAAATTCTATGCAACTTTTTGAGACAAACTCACTCATAGATGGGTGAATAACACTTTAGTCAAAATATTTTTTGTTTTTTTTTTATGCCATGTAACTTTTTGAGGCAGACATGTTCATAGATGGGTGAATAACACTTTAGTTAAAATTGTATACATAATAGTGATGAAGCTAATTGGCACTACTTTTCCTACACAATCTCTTTTAGATGCTAGGTAAATAAAAGTTGAATTCATATTCCTTCCTACCATCCCATTATCATAACACTCACGAAAAAAAATTGAAAAGGTCTCCCATCAAGAAGTCCCAACAATTCTAAAAAACATAAATGCCATAGTAAAACCATCCTACCCAAGCACCTTCTTCTATCCATCTCAAAAACCAAACTCTTAATCTTCCCTTCCTCAAAAGGTCTCTCTAATCAAATTTCTTTGCCTACAAATGTAGGATACCAATCCAATCCCTTAACCATAGCTCTATACCTTCATCCTCCTCTAAAAAGTGGTACCTATAAAATTCTATAACCAAAATTGCAATACGGTTAGGATCCCTAGTAACCACTCCCCTATCATCCTCTAGTTACAAAATAAAATTCCTTCTTCTCCTACCACTAAGAACCCTATGGACAAGTCTTAGAGTTACAATCCCCGTCCCTAACCCAATTCATTCCCGACTCCTGCCTCCAACTCATCTCATACCTTAAAAGGGAGCTTTGGCTTTCTGAATGAAAGAGTGAGAAGCAAAGGAAGTAGCTTTAAGAGCATGAATCAAATTACAAAATAAGGATTTAAAAAAAAAAATCCCAAAAGAATCGAGGCCTCAAACTCTTATGTCACTCCCAAATTGGAGCTGAAAAATGAAGCACATTGAGCAAAGGGTGATATATGAAAAGAAGCAAGACCTTAGGGAAGATCCATATTGGAGACTACTTAAAAAGAATTGGATTGATAATTGTTGGGTTTCATTAGCAGCGTATTAGGTATTTAGTTTAATTACTATAGTATTATGTGAATTTTGGGGGCTTGTTTGTAATATTTCTGTGAAGAATAGGTTTTCTTGTAATTCATGAAGTTTTAGGGATATATGTGTAATTTTATGTCTTTAGACTTTCTTATAAATAGTGTGTGAAAGCCATGATGTAGGCCGTTATTGATGAATTTGAATTGGAACCCTTTGGTATCTCCTCTCCCCTTCCTTCCTCTCCCTCCCTCTTTTCTAGTTCTTCTTATCTCTCTCATGCTTGTGGAACCTTGATGTTGCTTCTGCATCATTTGGTATCAAAGCCCAACTTTAATTTCCATTATCCATTTCAATCCCCCATCGTCCCTTCTTTCGTCTCTTCTGCCCTGTTCTTTTTACCCTCTTCTTCCCTTCTTCTAATTTTCTCTCCTAATTCTCTCTATTTCTGATCTCTTCTCTCCTTCTCCAACACCTCCATTTGGTATACCTTGAATTAACCAAATTGTTCCTCAATGTATGCTATACAACCCTTATCACCATATGATTATCTTCTTCTTCCTTCGGCTTAGTCGACTTAGTAGGTTTAGTGCTATCTCTCTCTAGTAATGTTAATGAAAATTGGTTCTTGGGAAACTTGGTGTGCGGATGATTGTTGAGCCTCATCAACTCCGGTGACTTTTCTTTTATGAGCTGGACTAGATCCACTATAGACTTTTCCAAAGCCTTAATTCCCTTACCAAATGGAGACTCTTCATTCTAACTAGTTTTTGGTTACTTCATACTTTGTGGCAAGCTCTAGTAAAAAGTAGCTTGATAATTTTCTTTCTTCGCGAAATTTTAATAACCTTCTAAACATATTATATGAGTTAACATGCACAAAAAGAAGAACATTATATAAGGCACAGGGACAAAGTCATGTGATAAGAGGTTAGCATGCCCCTAAGGATACTGTCTATAGCTCCACGTCTCCAATCATGTCATTTACCTCTAATCACAAGGTTGGGCTTTATTCTAGTGGCATATGATGAAGTTATTTAATGCATGGTTAGGCTCTAACAAACGCACAATATCTAAAGGCTCCTAAATTGTCTTTAAAGAGAACAGAGTGAAGGAATTTTCATGAGACCTATATGGAGGACAAAGCCCCACGAAGGCCCCACTACTTCTTCTCTCTTTTAAGTCCCCTAAGGGATGAGAGGCCCAAGCATAGGACTCGTGCAATGTATTGACATGTGTGTGGATAGGAGTAATATGAATTGCAAGATGCATGGACATGGCATAACATACATAGCATGGCTAGCATGGCATAATCTCTCAACATATGAACATACAAAATAAATATACAAACACAAACAACACAAACATGAAATGTACACACATACACACATCAACAAAAACAATAACACACAAGAAGCGGCTCGATTCTCACAAATCCCCAACAAAGTCGTTAAAGTTGTCAACACTAGACACAAATTGACCATTTTGTTGCCGACTAGTTTGGTGACCATTTTGAAAAATAAGTGAAGCGTAGAAAACCAAACCATTGATTATCTAACCCACCCTTTTATTTTGAAAATGGTATCACCGCTTTATTTTAATTTTTGAGAAGGCAAAATAAAGGAAATCCTTTTTCAAAGAGTTGTAGGTTGAAGAGTAAAATTGTGAATAGGGAAGGTAACCCCTTAAATCTTTTCAAATAGAAGGATTAGTATCTTCAAGCACCCATTCCTAGAATGGTTATCGCTCTCACCTTATGTGTGTGTGCCTCTTTAAGTCAAATTTGTTCAAAACTTTGTGAAAGTGATAGGAAAGAATCAATTAACCACCTTCAAAGGTTGGTTGACCGCTTGTAGAAGGCTACCTACCCTTTTTATTTTATTCCAAAAGCTTCTAGGTTACCCTCACTCTCTAAAAAGTCTTTCATAGTGTCTATGCAAAGGCCAAAGCCCCATGGAGACCATACTACTTGGTACCTTCTCAAATGATCACACAAAACATTAAAAGATAAAAAACATTATACAAATGAAAATATTTTTATTTTAACATTTTTTTTTAAAAGCATGGCCACGTCTACATGAGAATAGATTGCCTACGTACCCTGAAAATGGAATCAAGCCACTTATAATTCCCAAAAATACTTTTAATTTCGAATTAAAAATATTTTGGACTTTCTAGAAAACTATTTTAAATGTTGAATGAAAGATCCATACCTTCTTTTTAATGAAAAACATGATGTTTTTAATACTCCTTATAGAAGTAGAGCCTTGAAATCTATTAATTTTTAGAAAATAATAACTTTTCCACACTCAAGCCACATTATCTGTTATTAGTTTGAAAAATGGTACATTTTCTAAACTTGAAAAAATAATTTTTTTGTGGAAGAACCAGAAACCCGCCTTAAAATGACTTGAAAACTAAGTCAAAAAAACTATGAAAAATTTCCAAAAGTAGCATCATGGATTTTTTTTTTTATAATTTTTTATTTTTAGAAAACACTTGAAAAATGACATATTTTTTTTCTTTTTAAAGGAAAAAAAACGATATAACCATCATTAAATAATAAGCCAACAAACTCGGCCATACACTTTATGAGTGTTCAAACCAACCACTACTCAAAAATCCAACAGAAGCCTAGAAAAATAGCTGATGAACAACCTCTAGAGTAAGTGATCAACTGTGCCTAATGGCTATAACCATTTTTAGAGAATGAATCGGCCAATTATGCCCTCAAGCCTGGTTGACCATCTACATGTATTTACCATCATTTTTCAAAATTTCATGCAATTTCAATGAAACCTGCATGGATCTTATCTACGCATGTCGACACCAAATTTAGGAGACCCATTTTGGTTACCAACATGGTAATCATTTACAAACCAAATAAATATAGACAACCAATATATTAGTTCCCGAACTTGTCTATAAAGGTAAACTAAAGAAAAACTTTTTTGAAAAGAAATTAGATTTGGAAGTACATCTTTGAATAGGAAAGGTAATACCTTAAATTCCTTTTTGTTGGAATTCAAATAATTAGCACCCTATAATACCCATTCCATGAACGGTTACCATACTTTTTTGTTGCAATTCAAAGAATTAGCACCCTATAATACCCATTCTATGGATGGTTCCCATACTTATATTGTATGTATATGCGTTTGTCTCCCTTTTTTGAAGGAATTTTATTGATAAAAATAGTTAAAACATTTGAAAAACAAATTTTAAGATTAGTCAATCAACAGCCTCTCTACAACTTTCTTCTCTTTTCTTTATCCTTTTTAGAAATCTTCTAGCCCTTAATCCCTTTGAAAAGGTTTTCATAGGAAAATAGCTGCCCACATCCTTGCTGACAAAAGGAGCTGCTCGCAAATACATCAGGAGCTCCATTCCTAAGTGGAAGCACAGAAACTCCTGCCACAGTTGGAGGCAACTTCAAAAAACCCGAAAGCTTCTCCAATGAACAACAGAAGTGGTCTGCGGCTGTGTTAGCCAATGCATAGAACAATGCAGCAAGCCACATTGCCAAGACTGCATATCCCAAAACACTAAATCTCTCGCCATCACAATAGAAAAAGAATATGTAATTGAAACCCTGAAGTGCAGTCTGGGTGGGCTACCAAGTACTCACGCGGCTGTTATAACACTTGCGCTCGAACAAGTCACCACACCAGTTGGGATCATTCACGGATACGTTATTTTGAACAGACCCATTAACACCAAGAGTATAATTCGACGAAGGAACACTTACTTCAGCAGTTCTATGAATTACCTCAACCTCACTTACCTGAGAGAAGAATACGTCTCCGATGCTCCACTGGGGAGGAAGAACCGAAGAGCGCTTCTTAGAAACTTATTTCTCGGAAATTCTTCCTGGTTGTAAAAGAGGAAAAACAAGGCTACTGCAGAAACTCCGTCAAAAACACTGCGAAACGGAGAAAAAAGCCGCGAGGGGTCAAAATTTTTCCGTTCCATCATTATATTCTCGTCCCCTCTAACCCTAAATTTCCATAAGGAACAACCAATCGATCAAAAAGGCGAGTAATTCGAGAGACGGGGTCAAAGGGATTTCGTCTAGGGTTTCAACCAGGAAAAATTGAAACCCTAATTTCGACGTGAGGGAACAAAATGAAGCCAGGAATGAAGATTCGATATTGAACCTTTACGAAGAAGAAGAAGAAGAAGAGGAGGAAGAAGGTAGGAGGTAGAAGGAGAATTATAACAGAGAAATTTTTTTTGCAGGTAAATGTAATTGACTGGATTCGGTGGAAAAAAAAAAAAAGAGGTAGGTACCTGTGGAGATTGGGAACAAGAGAACAGCTTCTCCGCACTTTCTTGAACAATATGCAGTTGGAGAAGAAGACGAGCCTATTGTAATGTAATGGTTGGATGGCTTGGATGGGTTTTGTTATGTCGGGGGCAAAGCGCGTTCAGGCTGCGCGTTGTCTTTCTCATGGGGTGACGTTTAGTAGCCCAAGTTGGTTGTTAGAGAAGCCAGGGCATCATAAGTAATAACCAAGTGCAAAAACTACCGCATTCGATTGAAATCCTTTATAAAAAAGGAAAACCAAAAAAAAAGGAAAGAAAAATTATTGCATCACTTGATAGATTATTTTTAAAATATATAAATATATATAGACATATATTGAGATAGTTTTTTGTCATTAAAATATTTTTGATAAGAAATTGGAAAAAAATAATAATAAATAAAAATATTATCCGCACAAATCAGTTTTTTAAAGAAAAAATAGGCTCCATTAATTAAAGAAAATATTTTTTTTATTATTAGTGTTCTTAAAAGAGTATAGAAATAGTTGAATTTCTTTTAGTTTTTAAGATTATATAAAAAAAAAAAGGGAAAAAAACCTTTGTTTTGTTGTGAAAAATAGTTTTTATTTTTAGATTTCTAAATAATTACAAAAGTACATCTTGTTTTTTATTTTTTTTAATTAATTATATAAGAAATATATAATATAAAAAAAGTCAACTTTCCCATTCCAACATAGGAAAATGGGAAACCAACAATTTGCCATTTTCAATTTTTTTTAAAAAAAATTAAAAAATTAAACATAGAAAATAAAATATTTTTCACAAGCAAATAGAGCAAAACTTCTTATTGTCGACACTGAGCTTGGGTGGTCGTTTTTAGTTGTTAACATATTTGTTTTAAAAAATGAATGTAACGACTTATCTATTTTACCATAATATCTTTTTTTTATAATAATAATAATTAATATAGTAATCTTGATACCTAAGCAGCGGAAAATGTAAAATCATATATATATATATTAAATCATCCAACCAACACAATACCAGAGTTTTACTAAAACTGTTATATATATATATACACACCCCAAAAAAAGACCAAAAATGCCCTAGGGTCACAATCCAAAAATCCATCAGACCCTAGCATAACGACTTACCCTTCTGACAGAATAGAACAGTCGACCTCTGACACTGCGGATCTCTATCCGCTCTTTTATCTGGGGCTCCTGAAATGTTTATATAGTTGGGGTGAGACACCTCTCCGTAAGGAAAATAAACTAATATCAGTATGTGATAACATGAGTATTTTCATATTATACAAATAACAGTACAAAAATCATATCTAGATAAAACATAATTTATCATAACATGGTATAACATACTGTGTTTCTATACATGAAATCCTTATATATAACTGTACATGAAATAACACCCTGAATAGATAGTTGGCTGATGTCATATTTTATCCCCACATGATTAGGTTGTGCAGCTCGAATGCAGGACTTAGCAATGGCTGGCCAACCACGTTAGATCAACATAAGTTTGTAAGTACGATGGTGTAACGCCCTGAACCCTTAAACCCGAGTACGATGCGTTGTACCTGATAATATCTTGATAAATTATAATTCATAACATACGCAGCAGAAAACATAAATATAATCTCCATACAACATATACCATAATACCGTAATACCAGAGGTTTCTATTTTCTACCTATAAATCCATAAAATCCAACCATCGCTTGCATTTCCATAAATACATAATTCCATAACATTCCAGTATGTCCATAAACATTCTTTTCTCCACAGACTTAAAACATAAAGACTTATAACATAACATATACATCCCCAAAATATTATCAACATATACCCTATTTCTTTATATAGTCCTCCAAAAAAGCTAAAAATACCCTTGAACTCCTAAGCTTGACCTCAAGAATGTCTTGAAAAAGAAACATTTATATTCAAGTAAGACACATCTCAGTAAGGGAAGAAACATACATATTAAAATACCGTGTGTCCAACATGAGGTAAATAGACATCATTTTAATTTCATTTGCAAATCATCACATAACATTGAAATCGTTTTCTGAACCTACACAATCACATGCAAATATTTAACCCTCGAGATTACCCAAGGATAGGGGTGATTACTCGTCCATACAAGTAGCACCCCTTTACTCTGATACTTAGGTAACCCTAAGGTCACAATTAAAGCATACCAAGGCACTCACCTTACTCAATAAGCCATCAAGTGCTAGATTAATTTCGTACTCACACATTCAACAATAGTTTACCAGCAAAGGCGCTAAGGATAGGGAAATCTACCCGCTCATACAAGTAGATTCCCTCTGCCATATAACTACTGCCACATCTGAAGCTACTAGTGCACTCGCCTTACTCAGTAAGCCTTCAAGCGAAGAGTTTGTCTTGCCCAATTATAACATGTTCTACGTACATACATACTTCTAATATCATAATACATCATTTTTTTTCTATCATTATTCATTCATACATATTCATTCATGTTCATAACCTAACTTTACATTTCATTTCACTTTAAGTGACTCTTTCCCATTTGTATCGTTTACGTTTCATATTTCATTTCATTGTATTGTCATTTCATTGCATAACATTTTCATTTCATTCATTCGTACTACAACTGGTCTTTAGTCATCATTTGTTAGTTTTCACGTAAAAATGCGCTAGAATCTGCTACAGTTAGTTTTCACATAGAAATGCGCTACAATCTGCTAACATAGCTGTCTTTCAGTTATCTTACATTTACATGGTTGCATTTAACATACACAAGCAACATTGTTCATATCATATTTTATTCATAAAGTTTTACTTACTTAACTTGCATATCTTATATCTAACATATATTTGCACAGAATCTCATGTCACACAGTTTTAGCAATAAAATTCATATACATTTCTTACAAAATAAGTCAACCCATAATTAACATTGATATACTGAAAATACATTTCATTTCTTACTTAATTTCTCAGAAAATCTCTTTCACTTTCATTCATTTACTTTCACATGTACATAACTATATAACAATCTTAGGCTCAAAAAACATAAATTTCATGGCTAGCATTTTAAACCCACATATAGACATATATACATAAATAACACATAATCCATTTTAATTCATGAAAAACCTAATTTAATATATAAATTCTCTCTTACCTGACTTTCAAACTACGCCTGTAGGATCCCCGAACTGATACCCATAGCATTCACCTGGTCCCTAAATCCAAAAATCCTAATTTAATTAAAAGAAATTCCAATTGACTTAATATATATATATATATATATTCATAATGTAATTCTATTATTAAATGAGATTATAAATACATATTACAGGCAAGGGTTGAAAACTTAAGATAATTTTCTTTTGATAATAATGAAAATTACATAGGGGCTCGGTGGACGTAGCCACATTGAGAATTTTCTTTATTTTTCATAATTGTTGTGTGCATAATTCAGGGCGTGATTTTGCAACATGTACATACCTTGATTCTCATTCACCCTTCTTCTCATCTTGGTCGATCTCCTACTCTCTACTCCTCCTCTCTACTTCATGATCCTCTTAGCTCCCCTCTCCCTTCTACCGTGTCCTACTACTATTCCTAATGCATGCATACGTACCCAATTTTTTTTATTTTTTAATGTACTTCGTCTTTATATGCTTAATTAGACTTCTATCTTCTTAAACTAAGTCCAATGCAAGTGCGTTTGAGTTAGGACATAAGGTAATTGTATTATTATATGAGGATATTTTAGAATTTTTCATATAAGACTATATATATATATATATATATATATATATATATTATAGTCATTGTTTGAAATCCTAAAATAATTTATCGTCCATCAACATTTCAAAGTTCGAGGTCAAATATTTTCCGAGGGAGATTTGATGTAGGAAAAGAAGCTGAAAGGGTAGTAGATCCTTGTTGGAGACTAATTCAAAAGAATTGGACCAAGTATTTTTGTGTTTAGTTCTGCATTATGTGTGCTTAGTTTAACTAGTAGGATTATTTGTACTTGTGTGTTTCTAATATTTGTATTTTAGGGATTCTCTCGTAATTTCATGTATCTTTAGGAGTATGTATGTAATGTATTGTATTTTAGGATTTCTTATAATAGGGTGTGAAAGCCATGCCAGAGTTAGCTATATGACGAACTTCAATTGAAAGTGAATGTGTGGTTCCCCCTTTGCATCCCCTTCCTCCAATTTTTCCCCATTTCATGTCCATCCCAGTCTCTCAACTGCAATTCCATGATTTTGTCCCGCATCACAAAGAATAAAAAAAACAAAAAGAAATACATAAGGCATTATCAGTGGATGGCGAACTATCAAACAGGCAAAGAGGGCATGGGGGGAGGGAGGGAGAGAAGGATTAAAATACTACAGTCAAAGACTATAATAACTAAAATTCCCCTACACTTAAAATAAATAAATAAAAACATAGAAATAGCATACTAATTTTTAAGACAACTTAAGCAAATATAAACAAAAATCCTACAATGTACTAAATAACCTCCTTGTTGGTCCCAAATCATCTTAGCATTGCTGAATGAGAACTCTAGATTTTTAATCAAGGGCTTTACTTTTTCTTTTGTAAACTCAATGTGGCTGCAATAGTCTTGTTGTTCCCATTAGCAAATAGGAATATTGAAAATTTTAAATAAGTCATAAGAAATCAATAATATCACATAAAAACATAAAAAAAATAAACAAAAGTAATATATATATATATATAGAGTACAAAAGATCTCATTTTCAATAATACTTGAGACAAAAATAAGTGTCTGGTAAGGGATGTAAATAGATTCGGGTTTGTGGATAAACCCCTTGATCTGTTTTTTATAAGTTGATGCGGTGGATTCGGATTCCTAGCAAAAGGTAGATCCCTCAGTGCCATGAGGAGGAGATATAAATAATGTCCCAAGGTGAGTTCAGGATCGTGGGCGGGACGAATTCGCGTTCTCCCCTTGGAGCTCTTGTTTTCTACTACTATAACATGAAAAATAGTCCCTCTATCTCGCATATTAGGCAAAGAAAAACGATAGAGAATAAGAAGAAAGAAAGATAAAATTGAATAACCGTACAGACATCTTTTGTATATTGCATACGGATCTACAATGGAATTGACTTTTCCCCTCCATCGAACCAATAGAAAAATAAGATCTATCAGACCCAAATTGGTAAATTCCAATTACCACCCTTACTTTCCTTTCTCTTCTTTTCCGAGTTAAAAAAAAAATACTATGATGGCTCTGCTGCTTTCTATATTTATTTTCTTTCGTATTCATATGTGATTCAGATTCAGCAATCCCAAAGTTTCTTTTTGATTCAATCAAATGAAATACGGAAAAAATAATCTTATTTATTTATATTTATTTTCGTACTCTTTCATAACATAAAGACTGTTAAGAGCCCTCCCTATTGGTCCCAAATCATCTTAGCATTGCTGAATGAGAACTCTAGCATTTAATCCAGGGCTTTGCTTTTTCTTTTGTAAACTTAATGTGGCTGCAATAGTCTCCTTGTTCCCATCAGTAGATAGGAATACTGAAAATTTTAAATAAGTCATAAGAAATCAATAACATCACATAAAAACATAAAAAAAGAAACAAAAGTAATATATATATATATATATATATATATATATATATATATATATAGTACAAAAGATCTCATTTTCAATAATACTTGAGACAAAAATAAGAGAAACAAGAGTTGCAACACAACAATCAATGAAATAAATCTTACCGCATCAAAAAGGTAAACAACAAATAGAAGTAATATACATAGTATAGGAGAACTCATTTAAATTCCACATGTATTGGAAAAGCATCACGATCAGGAAATAAACAATTGCGTAATAATATAAAAATACTCAAACACATCTTATACAAGACCTTACACAATCAGTTCCTAAATAAGTAAAACAATGACCCTTTGTAACCAAAGAAATAGTATTTGATATAAAATAATATTGGCGACCAATATAGTGGTAGGATCATGAAACCACCTTTTTTTTCTTCTAAAAGATCATAATTGGACATAACCGCATTACCTACAAGTCAAAAATCTTTTTATTTGGGGTGATGAACATATTCATCATCAACAAGCTAAAATAAGCACACAATATAAAAATTCTCAAAGTTTCAGCCAATCTACAATCAGGTATATATTTTTTATACATCAAGGTTGTAACTAACTCTTCCTCATTTTCAGTCATAGCCAACATAAGAAGATAAGTCTTCTCCGTAACCAAATCACAAGTCAGCCACAACAAAAATGAAAAGGAGGACAATAGAAAAATAATAAAATGCAGGAGAAATCAAACCAACACCGACCAATTATAAGATTCAAAAGGTAGGATACCGAACGAATCAAGAAGACACCACCTTTAGCTCCCCAATTTGTCAACAATTCTAATCTTATCTACCTGATAAAAATGGAACCTTTCTGCAAAAATATTCCGTGAAGTTAATGATTTTGAATAACAATCAAAATGGGGTGACTTGGTTAAATTGTATGAAAATAAATAAAGATAATCATTCTTGTGATTATGTGGATGGTAGGAAATTTTTTAGAGGATTAGTGAGAAGAAAAATGGTTCACTAAGAAGTATCAAAAGGATAAACCGAGATTTATGTGTAATATCATGTAATAGGCTTTCTTATAAATAGGGAGAGTTAGGATATTGTTGGACTTTAAGTGGGTAAGCAAGAGAAATTAATAAATCAGGATTAAAACATTGGTTTGTTTCCTTTTGGCTTGTTTTATGTGCAGAGAGCACGCTGTAGTACGTATGAGAAGAAGAAGATCATTGCCAATTACTATGGATCTTAGCCATCACATGTCAAGTCAAGACAGCAGAAGTAATTTCTTGCAGGCAACATGAATACAATAATATTTATGAAGGTGAAACTTGGAGGCTAACTTTTCTTAGCACCCAAGGTTTGTACCCACTTTCGGACCTACAAAACTTATAACATTCCGCTGCAATTTACAAAATCAAGCCCAGAATTAAAACTCCGAGCTCATTGCCCAATACAACAACCAAAGATTAAAATAACTAAAATTCCCCTACAGTTAAAATAAATAAATAAAAACATAGAAATAACATACTAATTTTTAAGACAACTTAAGCATTATATAAACAAAAATCCTACAATGTACTAAATAACCTCCCAATTGATCCCAAATCATCGTAGCATTGCTGAATGAGAACTCTAGCTTTTAATCAAGGGCTTTGCTTTTTCTTTTGTAAACTCAATGTGGCTGCAATAGTCTCGTTGTTCCCATCGGCAGATAGGAATACTGAAAATTTTAAAATTCTAATTTTACCTCTGGGGGTTAAAGGGTCTTTGAGCCTCATTAGTTAATAGTTAGTTTCCAATAACCCCATCAAATAAAGCCCATATTAGACCAAACTTGAGTGGAGAAAGACCTAACAGGACTTGCCCATGTGCATTGTCACATAAGCATATAAAAGAAGGGTGCCTGGTTGACTGGAGAAAGACCTAACAGGACTTGCCAGCATGATATTAGCAAAAAAACAAAAAAGTGAGGGTTGCTTGTCATCACTAACCAATGACAAAATTGAACAAACTAAAAAAAAAAAAACTGATTGAGCACATAACCATATTTTGTCATTAGGCCACGTAACAATTAATTAACATACCATCCTTCAATCACGATAAATTTTCCATCATTCATGTAACAATTTAATGGTACCATTATAAAGCCTTAGTAAATGAAGCACTAGAAATAAAGGCAAAGCTTGAATCAATTAAAATATGATTATAATAAGGAAAAGCTTTTTTGCATTAGTACTCCAAGAACAATACTATTTTATATGAAGGTTGAAACATTTTTTTAATGAAGTTTATTGTTCTTTAAAATTTTTAAAAATTTACAGGAAATCTCTTTCTCTAAAAGCCTTGAATTTTGATTTATATTGGATTTCGATAAGATGTAATATAAATATGCATTTAAACATTTCAAAATCCATCCAAATCAAGCCGCAGGATTTTGTTTTTATTTTTATGTGTGATGATTTATCCCAAAAAAAAAATATTAACATTAAACTTCTGCAGAAATAGGTTGCCACGAAAACAAAATCTAGAAAATCTACCTTTAAATTGTTGCCACAAAACTAGGAATGAACAACAAAAGCTGAAAGCTAGCAACAAGGACAAACATATTACAAACAACAAGGCCCCTACTTTTTGTAGTCAAACAAAAGAAAAATGGAAATGATACCAAATAGCACATTAGTAGAAGAAACAAGCAAGAAAATAATTGTTGAAAGAAAAGGCAGAACAAGCTGCATGTTCACATACACACGCACGCACGCACGCGCATGCATCGATTGAGGACTCGGGAATGAGTGTTTTTTCCATTCTTACACGGCCACATGAATAGCATAGTTGTAATTGAAGATTCATGCATTACCTAAAATTGAAACGTAGATGTCTTGATGAATGAGGGAGAAATTTCAATGACAAATTAAAAGCGCTAAAGGCTGACTATGGAGGTCTCTCTCTCTCTCTCTCTCTCTCAATTTCAAGATCTCACAAAGATGATTGCTTTGGAAGCCTTATTATATAACCCTTTGCAGATTCGAGCTCGTTCTCCAATGGCAACATTTTTTAAAAGTTTTCTAACATATCAAGGGACAGAATTTATTCTAATATTTTATTTAAACAAAAAATAGTAACATCTATACACATAATTCTCTTGAAATTATATCATTTTTTCTTATAATTTATTTTTAAAAAATATTAAATAAATTATAAGTATTAAAATTTAGCATATTAATAATTTTATATTTTTTAAATATGATAAATTTTCATAAAACCTAAGAATTTTGACAGCAATGCCTCATGCAATATTAATATTAGAGATTACTATTATATTTCAAATAATAAATTATTGTGATTACAATAATATATATCAATAAAAAAAAATAAAAGTAATATAAATATCATTTTTATCATATAACTTGAAAGTTGAAATTTTAGGACCATGCATATTGTGCATATTATTTTGATTTACTATATTCAAGTATCAAAATTATTTATTTATGGTGGTTGGGATTTTAAGAATGTATATAACAGAGTTTTATATTGGCAATACAGATATTTTTCAAATATTGTTTACACATGACTTGAGCTTGTTATAGTCATCTAAACACTATATCAGTATGATATGCACATTGTTGGAAATTTTATAATGGAAATAATAGTTTTGATTTTGCTATCATACGAGAACTAATGGTATATAGCGTAAAACTAAAAATTTGCCTTAGTCACTGGACACTTTCATCTTATGCCATGTGTTTGTATATTTATTTTCCACATTTCATATTTGACATAATATAACTCTCTTAATTTTTCTACCTAGTATCACTTAAGTTTTACGTACACCAGATTTTACAATGTCTACAAACTCCAATTTTAGTAATAATAATATAATTGCTTTTAAAAAATATTAACGACTAATATAATTGTCTCTAAGTAGTAAAATAAGAATCACTAAAGACATTTGATAAGTTGTATGAATTCATTTGAACAAGCATGGTTATTTATAATGTGTGTAAAAAAACTTACTATAGTCTAAATTTTAATAGTAAGAACAAATTGTTAATTATTTAAGAAATTTTGCATATTTTGCAACTAGTGCTTGTTTAAGAGCAAGAGTAGTCTTTTCTTTTGGATAAATTTTCTTTTTTGAAATATAAAAATTTGACTATAGTAAAGATTAGGAGACATAATGGAAGCCTAAAGGGGACTAATCTCAGCATGAATAATTTTAATTTATTTTAATTCTCCAATGATGGTTTATATTAATTGATTCGTTGCTTGCTTTTTTAGATATATTTCCGGAATGGCTGATCAATTAATTTAATGAATTAAAATATTTTATTTGTCGTGGGGTTTAATTTGCATGGACCCACGGAAAGATAATTTAATATGGTAAATTTAGAAATCCTTAGATAACGTTTTTATGTTAGATTCTTAAGTATTTATTTACTAAAAATTAAAAACGACTTCTGAGGGCCCATATTTGATCAGTAAAATTTATTATGGATAATGATAATATGTCATATTTGAACTAAAAAAAGTTAAAGATATATTTTTAGTAATGTTATAATAATATAATTAATAATGATTAAGCATATTATGATGACAATTTTACAATACAATTATTGTGTTACATTATGATACAATTATTATTATTTTCATATTAACAGTTTATATTTAATTTGCTAAAATTTTAATACTATTCAAAAACGTAATTAAGAACATAAATTGTTTCTAATTTTCATGTATGTGTTCCTGTAAAACAAATAAAAGAGAGGGTAGTTCTATAGGTGATTTGGGGAAAGACACGTTTTCAGGTGTAAATAAAAAGATTTTTGAATGTAATCAGGATGCAGGAATACTGTATCGAGCTGTAATGGAGGGTTGCCAATTATAGTAAAAGTGGGTTATGTAGGTTGCAAGAGGAGGGAGTGATCTTTTTGGTAAATTTAGGGAATGTCTGTGACATTTTTGAAACCTTAGGGGAGGTTAATATAATTTTTGAAATCTCATGAGAGGTCCCTATTTGTCTCTTATTTAGGAGTCTTTTATTAGTAATTTAATTGGAGTTGGATTGAAGTTAGGCCTAAAATTTAAATTTGATATAATTGATATTAATGTGAATCTAGAGTAGTTTATGTTTGAGTTTACGTGAGAGTTTTAATTTTCATTTTATTTTTAATTAATTTAATTAATTAGTGAGGTGAAAGTGTTAATATTGAATTTTGCATGTTATGTTGATGTTTAAGAGTGCACATAGTAAGCTATTTACAACTCACACGTCTAATATGACTAAAATAAATGACTAGATAGTCTAAGGATTTTGTTTATAAATATTTATTTATTTATTTATCCTATTCCTAATATATATATATATATATATATATGAGAAAAAAGGCCGTACCCAGTGCACAAGACTACCACTTTGAGTTAGGATATATATATATATATATATATATATATATAAAGAGAGAGAGAGAGAGAGAGAGAGAGTAGACTAAACATAGGATAAAATAACTACTTAATGGTACCATTATAAAGCTTTAGTAAATATGACTAAGGATTTTGTTTATAAAATAAATAAATAAATATACTTATTTATTCATTCATCCTATTCCTAATATATATATATATATATATATATATACGTAGACTAAACATAGGATAAAATAACTACGTAATGGTACCATTATGAAGCCTTAGTAAATCAAGCACTAGAAATAAATACAAAGCCTGAATCAATTAAAATATCATTATAATATTGAAAACATTTTTTGCATTAGTACTCCAAGCACAATACTTTTATTTGAAGGTTGAAACAGTTTTTGAATGAAGTTTCTTTGTGTTTAAAATTTTTAGAAATTTAAAGAAAATTCTCTTTCTCTAGAATCCTTGGATTTTGATTTACATTGCACTTGGATAAAGTGTAATATAAAATTGTATTTAAATTTGTCAAATCCACCAAAATTCAAAGGCAGGATAATGTTTTTTTTTATGTGCAATGATTTTATCCCCAAAAAAAAAAGCTTCAATATTAAATTGCCACCAAAAAAAAAAAATCTGAAAAATCTACCTTTAAATTGTTGCTATAAAACCAGGAATAAACAATAAAAGCTGAAAGCTAGCAACAAGGACAAATATATTATCGCCACTACTTTTTGTTGTCAAAACAAAAAAAATGGAAATGACATCAAATAGCACCTTAGTACAACAAACAAGTACCAATCTAATGTCGAAAAAAAAGGCAGAACAAGTTGCATGTTCACACACACAAACACGCACGTGCGCACCCAATAGACGACTCAGGCATTAGTGTTTTTTCCATTCTTACATAGCCACTTGAATAAAATAGTTGTAATTAAAGATTCATGCATGACCTAAAATTAAAACCTAGATGTCTTGATAAATGAGAGAGATAAATTTTAATGACGAATTAAGCACTAAAGGCAAAGAAAACTTACGAATAAGGAGGTTAATGGCAAAGTCAGCCCCAAAGCAACCTCCTAGGGATATCTAGTTCATTGCAGAGGAGAAAACAGAACTTAAAAAACAAATTGAAACCATTTCTATTATTTACATTCGTTAGATTCCCTCTTTGTATCTTCTTCCTTCTTCTTCTTCCATCCCTCTTCTCTCCTCTCTCTCCCCCACACTCTCTCAGCTGCAATTCTTCTTATGTTCGTCCTCTATCATGTTCTATTTAAATCTGTTCAGCACTGCTCTCTTCTTTGCTGCCAGCAGCCTTCTTTCGTCTTTCTTCTTTCGGACTGTACTCTGATTTGGATAGTTTCGATCCTTAAACCTTCTTCCACCTTGAACAAAGCTGCCAGCGTAGCCAACACATCAGGTATCATGTTGTTCTCTCTTGGCATGTGAGAGAAACTGATAATGTCAAATCCTTCTATCATCTTTTGAATGTACTCACGATACGATACTAGCTTGGCATCCCAAGTTTCCCATTCTCCGGTTAGCTGGTGAATGACCAAGGCCGAATCTCCCCTTACTGTTG
This sequence comes from Malania oleifera, assembly GCF_029873635.1. Taxonomy (NCBI): domain Eukaryota; kingdom Viridiplantae; phylum Streptophyta; class Magnoliopsida; order Santalales; family Ximeniaceae; genus Malania; species Malania oleifera. The sequence continues at coordinate 26,669 of NW_026652141.1, forward strand.
TTGCTTGACACCTCGATCCATAGCGGCCTACAAACCCAGTATACACGCCTCGTATTCGGCTATGTTGTTAGTGCAAGGGAAGGTGAGCTACCACTGGATAATGTTTCCCATCAGGGGATATGAGCACCGCACCTATTCCATGTCCCCAAACATTGATTGCCCCATCGAACAACATCATCCATTCTTCGGGGTCTTCTCGCCCTTGGGTTATGGAGTTAATATCTTGGTTTGGGAATTCGAACTCCATAGGTTGATAATCCTCTATGGCCCTTTCAGACAGGTATTCTGCAATGACACTACCCTTGATAGCTTTCTTGGTGACATAAGAAATATCATATTCCTTCAACAACATCTGCCATCGGGCTACTCATCTGGTTACCATGGGCTTTTCAAATACGTACTTAATTGGGTCCATTTTGGAGATCAGCCAGGTGGAGTTATACAATGTGTATTGCCTCAACCTACTGACCGTCCATACCAAAGCGCAACATGTTTTTTCCAGATCGGAGTACTTAGACTCATAATCTGTGAACTTTTTGCTAAGGTAATAAATGGCCCTTTCTTTTCTCCCCATCTCATCATGTTGGCCTAACATGCAACCCATGGAGTTTTCTGAAATTGCTAGGTACAAGATTAACGGCCTTCTGGGCACTGGTGGCACCAATACTGAGGCGTTCAAGAGGTACTCCTTTATTTTTTCGGAGGCCACTTGGCACTTTTCGTTCCACTTTTCTGGGTTGTTCTTTCTTAACAACTTGAAGATGGGTTCGCAGGTGGCAGTTAATTGAGATATGAACCGGGCAATGTAGTTGAGCCTACCTAAAAAGCCTCGCACCTTCTTTTTGGACTTTGGGCTAGGCATTTCCCGAATAGCCTTGACTTTGTCAGGGTCTACCTCAATCCCCTTCTCACTTACTATGAATCCCAACAGTTTCCTGGACATAGCACCGAAGGTACATTTCTCGGGGTTCACCTTTAACTGGTACTTTCGAAGCCTTTTAAACAACTTCTCCAAGTTTGGCGCATGATCCTTCTCATTTCGTGACTTAACGATCATGTCATCGACGTAAACCTCAATCTACTCATGAAAGAGGGTTACCATAGTCCTCTAGTAAGTGGCTCCGGTGTTCTTTAGTTCGAATGGCATGACCCTATAATAGAAAGTCCCCCATAATGTGATGAAGGTCGTCTTCTCCTTGTCCTCAGGGACCATCTTGATCTGGTTGTACCCAAAAAAACCATCCATGAATGAACATAAAACATGCCCCACGGTGTTGTCCACCGGGACATCTGTAATAACCCGAATAATAATATTATTTGAATAATTAAGAGGAATAAAATTTCCAGGGGCCTCGTCGACGAACACAAGGGATTCGTCGATGAAGGCATAAGAGGACCTTGTCGACAAAGAAAAGTTTCGTCGACGAGAAGATACTAAGAGGGGTTTTAGGCAGTCTGAATTTCGTCGACAAGGAGGTAAGGTTCGTCGACGAAATTACTAAAGGACTCGTCGTCGAGGTGACGTGTCTCGTCGACGAATCTGACCCTATAAATAGTGAAAAACTCGAATTTTTATCCAATTTCAGTGCTCCTCTCTCTCTCTCATACGGTCTCTCCCACTTCTCTCTTCTTTTCCCGACCCATTTCTTGCCGAATCGAAGATCTGAGGCTACCACGACGCTCCCGATGAAGTTCTTTGCAAGTCTGTAGGAGCTGATCCTTGGAAAAGTTGGTTTGGATTTCGTTCCAATCTCAGGGTAAGACATTTTATTCAGTATTTGTCTTTCCCTCAGTTATGAGAAATGTTGTAGGTAAGAAAATACTCATATTTTATTCTGAGAGATTTTGTTTTCAGGATGATGAGTTCGGAACCCTGCGGGTATAGAGTTAGAATTTTATAGAGGTTTTTCAAAGTTAAGGTAAGAGAAATATACTATGCTAGGAGATTTATTTATGTTATCAGGAATTATATATATATATATATATATATATATGCATGTATACCAGATATTATACAAGATATGAATTTTTAAAGCATGTGTGGCCTGAGTATATGATATTGATATGGAATTTTATGTAGTTTTTCAGTATTTCAAGTTATGCATATATAGTGAGATAATTGTAGATTTTATACAAACGTAATTTGCATATACATATATAGTTTATTTCAGATGATTACATAGACAGTTATTTATATATCAGTATACAGATATTATTTAGACCAATATATATACAATGTATATAGAGAGAGTTATGTTTTCCTAAATGTCATGACACTTAGATTTTACAGAAAGAAAGTATAGATAGATTACACAGTATAGCATCAAGATGCTACAGATATTACAGTATTTATAATACAGTAATATAGTGTTATGGTTATTTTGGAAATATAATGAAAATAGTATAAAGAGTATAGTACGAATATATATAGTATCAGATCCCTGTTGGAAGATTACAGACAGATACAGTACATACACAGAATACAGAGCACGGTACCATTGCTGGATATAGATAGAGTGCAACCACATATCTCAGATAGTGTGTGGGTACCGTCAGCCGTGCTCAAAGAGTATGAAGCTCCCCAGTTCGCTGGGTTGAGAGGGCCGGTTTGACGAGATAGCAGCCAGTCCCAAGCTTAAGAGTGTATGCAGTTTGGTTGGGCTGGAGTAGTGTAGAGTAGAGTGATTTACTTGGAGGGCCGACCAGGTTAAGTCTCGCTTACGGGCCGCACAACCCTGTCATTAGGGGTCAAATCATGACATACAGAGTCCTAGGGAAAGAACACAGTTATGTATATGTATAGAATTTTACAGCTTTTATTATATATAGTATGATGTAGCACTATGAATGATAGAAAGTTCAGATGATACAAATGTTTTAAGTTATTATACATGTATTGTACAGAATCGCCAGATTATGCAGTTTTTGAATACTATCATTATAATTTTATGACTTGATCGCCACACACTAGTAATAGCATATTTCCACTTATTGAGCGTCGACTCAGCCCATTACTTTAACATTTTTCAGGTGAGTCAGCTAGGTGAGCAGATTAGGCTCGCGGATAGGAAGTTTACGAGATTATCCTCATTGTAGGGTGAGTTATGATAGGATTTTGTATTTTTGAGGTAGATGATGCTGGAGGGGTTTATTTTGTATGATTGTGGCTTGTATATACTGAATTATGGTATTTTATAGTATATATATATAAATGGTTATATGATTATGTTTCCGCTGCTTAGGTATGGATGTAGATACACATATAAAAAAAAAATGGTAAGATCTTGTGGTCCTGGATATGCAGGGATTTGATGTGATATTGGGTATGGATTGGTTAGCTATTTATCACGCTAGTATTGATTACCATCAGAAAGAAGTAAATTTTAGACCCCCGGGTGAGCCAGAATTTAGATTTATGGGTTCACGCGTGCGTGCCTCGCCACAGCTGGTATCGGCTATCCAAGTGAGAAGACTGCTACAGGGTGGTATCCAAGGGTACGTCGCATACATAAAAGAATTTACAAAAGAAGCATTGCGACAAGCTGATATACTAGTAGTGAGAGAGTTTTCATATGTATTTTCAGAAGAATTGCCTGGTTTGCCACCAGATCATGAGATTGAGTTCACTATAGACTTGTTGCTAGGATCTGCACCGATATCGAAAGCACCATATCGTATGGCCTAGGTAGAGTTAAAAGAATTGAAAGAACAGTTACAGGAATTGTTGGATAAAGGTTTTATCAGGCCCAGTGTGTCGCCTTGGGGTGCGCCAGTTCTATTCGTGAAAAAGAAAGATGGAATCATGAGATTATGCATCGATTATAAGGAGATAAACAAACTGACAGTCAAGAATAAATATCCTCTCCCTAGGATCGATGATTTATTTGATCAGCTCCAGGGGACCAGGTTTACTCTAAAATTGATCTGCGGTCAGGCTACCATCAGGTGAAGGTTAAAGCAGAAAATATTTCGAAGACCGCTTTCCGTACCAGATATGGGCATTACGAGTTCTTAGTGATGCCATTTGGATTGACTAATGCACCAGCAGTGTTCATGGATTTGATGAATCGGGTATTCTATCAATACTTAGAACAGTTTGTAGTTGTGTTCATTGATGATATACTGGTCTACTCAAGAAGTTTTGAGGAGCACGAGCATCATTTGAGACTGGTGTTGCAGGTATTAAGGGAAAGGAAATTATATGTAAAATTCAAGAAATGTGAGTTCTAGTTAAGGCAGGTTACTTTTCTCAGCCATGTGATCTCAGAGGTAGGAGTATCAGTTGATCCGAATAAGATAGGGGCTGTGGTAAGTTGGGAAAGGCCGGGAAGTATTCAAGAAGTCAGGAGCTTTTTGGGATTAGCAGGTTATTATCGGTGCTTTGTGGATGGTTTCTTCAGGCTATCAGGTCCATTAACACGACTTACGAAGAAAAATGTAAAATTTGAATGGACTGATGACTGTGAGCAGAGTTTTCAAGAGTTAAAGTAGCTGTTAGTTTCAGCTTGAGTACTGGCTATTCCATTAGGGAGGACAGTTTTGTAATATACAGTGATGCCTCTTTGAAGGGTCTTGGATGCGTGTTGATGCAGTATGGCAAGATTATTGCATATGCGTCTAGGCAGCTTAAAGAATATGAGAAGAACTATCCTGTTCATGACTTAGAGCTTGCTGCAGTGGTGTATGCTCTTAAGATTTGCAGGCATTACCTATATGGTGGAAAGTGCGAGATTTTGATGGACCACAAGAGCCTGAAATATTTCTTTACCCAGAAGGAGTTTAATATGAGGCAAAGAAGATGACTAGAGCTTATTAAATACTATGATTGCACGATTAGTTACCACCTAGGAAAAGCAAATGTAGTGGCAGATGCTCTGAGTAGGAAATCAGGGGACCCGTACTTGCGGCTATGGAGATTCAGTACTCAATTCTGATGGATTTGGAGAGGCTCAATATAGAATTGGTAGAGAAGAGTCCTTAGGCAGTTATTGCCAGTTTAGTGGTTCAGCCTATACTATACGAGAGGATTAAAGCAGCTCAGGGCGATGATGCAGAGTTGGCAGAGGTGATGGCTAGAGTACGGGATGGTCAGGGAGAGGAGTTCAGCATATCAGATGACAGAACTCTGCGATTCCGTACTAGGCTATGTGTTCCTCCAGATATTGAGATAAGGAGAACTATATTGGAGGAGGCTCACAGATCCTTATACACGGTCCATCCCGGCAGTACTAAAATGTACAGGAACCTGCGAGAGTATTTTTGGTGGAGTGGAATGAAGAGGGAGATAGCCGAATTTGTTTAGCAATGTTTGATGTGTCAGTAGGTTAAAACTGAGCACCAGATACCGACAGGATAGTTGCAGCCATTGTTCATTCCAGAGTGGAAATGGGACCACGTTACGATGGTCTTCGTTACGGGGTTACCACCAGTACGATAGGGATTGAATGCGATTTGGGTGGTTATAGATCGTCTGACGAAAATCGCACATTTCATCCCTATTAAAATCAGCTATTCCATGGACAGGTTGGTAGAGATATATGTTCAGGAGAGAGTTCGCGTCCATGGTGTGCCGGTCTCCATAGTCTTTAACTGAGATCCTTGATTTACTTCACGATTCTAGAAAAGTTTTCAGGAGGCTATGGGTACACAGTTAGCTTTTAGCATTGTTTTCCATCCCCAGATAGATGGTCAGACTGAGAAAACAATTCAGACACTAGAGGATATGCTTCGTGCTTGTGTGCTTGATTTTGGAGGTAGTTGGATTCAGTTTATGCTGTTAGTTGAGTTTGCTTACAATAATAGCTATCAGGCTAGCATCGGCATGACACCTTATGAGACATTATATGGCAGGAGATGTCGTTCTCCTCTTTTCTGGGATGAAGTAGGTGAAAGGCAAGTTTTGGGTCCCAAGATAATACAACAGGTGTCTGACAAAGTCTGATTAATTAGAGAAAGAATCAGTACAACACAAAATCGGCAGAAAAGCTACGCAGACACTCATCGTCGAGAGTTGGAATTTGATGTGGGAGATCGAGTGTTTTTGAAGATAGCTCCTCTGAAAGGAGTTATGAGGTTTGGAAAGAAGGGCGAGTTGAGCCCTAGGTATATTGGTCCTTTTGAGATACTTGAGAGAATAGGGTCAGTTGCCTACAGGCTAGCTTTGCCACCAGCTTTTGCTCGAATTCATGACGTGTTTCATATTGCTAGGTTAAGGAAATACGTCCCAGACCCATCCCACATCCTTAGCTATGTAGAGATATAGCTTAAGGATTCATTGGCATATGAAGAAGTATCAGTATAGATTTTGGATAGGAAGGTTCAGACTTTACGCACTAAAGAAATACAGTTAGTTAAAGTTTTGTGGAGGAATCATGCCATAGAGGAAGCTTCTTGGGAGCTCGAGGAGCAAATCAGACAAAAATACCCGCAATTGTTCCAAGAGGTATAGAAGTACTCAGGTAAAGTATAATAGTTAGATAAGTTTCTCTTGCAGGTACACGTATTGATTTTAGTTAGTAGATAGTTTTAGTTTTATATGTGTAATTTCCTAGAACATAAATGTAACCACGATATTCCTCCGCCACAAGTGAGGGCAGGAAATAAAATAAGTAGACTTTTTTCCTGTATGGAATGATGGAGTGTATAGATGGAGATATAGAAAGTAAATTTCGAGGACAAAATTTTATAAGGAGGGGAGAATGTAATAACCCGAATAATAATATTATTTGAATAATTAAGAGGAAGAATATTTTTAGGGGCCTCGTTGACAAACACAGGGGATTCGTTAACGAACACATAAGAGGATCTCGTCCACGAAGACAAGTTTCGTCGACGAGAAGATACCGAGAGGGGTTTGGGGCAATCTGAATTTCATTGACGAGGAGGTAAGGTTTGTCGACGAAATTACTAAAGGACTCATCACGAGGTGACGTGTCTCGTCAACGAATCTGACCCTATAAATAGTGTAAAAACTCAGATTTTTATCCAATTTCAATGCTCCTCTCTCTCTCATACGGTCTCTCCCACTTCTCTCTTCTTTTTCCAGCCCGTTTCTCGCCAAATCGAAGATCTGAGGCTACCACGACGCTCCTGACGAAGTTCTTTGCAAGTCCGCAGGAGCTAATCATTGGAAAAGTTGGTTTGGATTTCGTCTCAATCTCAGGGTAAGACATTTTATTCAGTATTTGTCTTTCCCTCAGTTATGAGAAAAGTTGTAGGTAAGAAAATACTAATATTTTGTTCTAAGGGATTTTGTTTTCAGGATGATGAGTTAGGAACCCTGCGGGTATAGAGTCAGAATTTTATAGGGGTTTTTCAAAGTTAAGGTAAGAGAAATATGCTATGCTAGGAGATTTATTTATGTTATCATAAATTTTATATATATATATATATATATGCATGGATACCAGATATTATATAGGATATGAATTTTTGAAGCATGTGTGGCCTGAGTATATGATATTGATATGGAATTTTATGTAGTTTTTAAGTATTTCAAGTTATGTATATATAGTGAGATAATTGCAGATTTTATACATACGTAATTTGCATATACTTATACAGTTTATTTCAGATGATTACATAGACAGTTATTTATATATCAGTATACAAATATTATTTAGAACAATATATATACAGTGTATATAGAGAGAGTTATGTTTTCCTAAATGTCATGACACTTAGATTTTACAGAAAGAAAGTATAGACATAGACAGATTACATAGTATAGCATCAAGATGCTACATATATTACAGTATTTACAGTACAATAATATAGTGTTATGGTTATTTTGGAAATATAATGAAAACAGTATAAAGAGTATAGTACGTATATATATAGTATCAGATCCCTGTGGAAAGATTACAGACAGATACAGTACATACACAGAATACAGAGCACGGTACCGTTGCTAGATATAGATAGAGTGCAACCACATATCTCAGATAGTGTGTGGGTACCGTCAGTTGTGCTCGGAGAGTATGAAGCTCCCCAGTTCGCTGGGTTGAGGGGGCCGGTTTGACAAGGTAGCAGCCAGTCCCGAGCTTAGGAGTGTATGCAGTTTGGCCGGACTGGAATAGTGTAGAGTATAGTAATTTACCTGGAGGGCCGACCAGGTTAAGTCCTACCTATGGGCTGCACAACCCTGTCATGAGGGGTCAAATCATGACATATAGAGTCCTAGGGAAAGAACACAGTTATGTATATGTATACTGTTTTACAGCTTTTATTATATATAGTATGATGTAGCACTTTGAATGATAAAAAGTTCAGATGATACAAATGTTTTAAGTTATTATACATGTATTGTACAGAATCACCAAATTATGCAATTTTTGAATACTATTATTATAATTTTATGACTTGATCACCACACACTAGTAATAGCATATTTCCACTTACTGAGCGTCGAATCACCCCATTACTTTAACATTTTTTAGGTGAGCCAGCTAGACGAGCAGATTAGGCTCGCGGATAGGAAGTTTACGAGATTACCCTGGTTGTAGGGTGAGTTATGACAGGGTTTTGTATTTTTGAGATAGATGATGCTGGAAGGGTTTATTTTGTATGGTTGTGACTTGTATATACTGAATTCTAGTATTGTATAGCGCATATATATATATATATATATATATAAATGGTTATATGATTGTGTTTCCGCTGCTTAGGTATGGATGTAGATACACACATAAAAAAAAATGGTAAGAATTTTGAGGATGTTACAACATCAATGTGCGGGAGAGGAAAGTTGTCCTTAGGGCTTGCTTTATTTAAATCCTGAAGTTGAAACAAACTCATACTTTGCCATTCTTCTTAATTATTGGGACGACGTTGGCCATCCATTCAGGGTATTGGGCTACCTCCAAGAATCCTGCCTCAAACTGTTTCTGTACCTCCTCCTTTGTTTTGAGTAACATCTCTGACCGCATTCTCCTTAGTTTCTGTTTTACTGGCTTTGAGTCAGGGTGAAGTGGGATCTTGTGAGTCACTAAATCCATGTCTAGACGTGGCATGTCTTGGTACGACTAGGCAAACACATCCCGGTATTCCCTTAGTAATTCAATCATCTGGTTCTTTTCCTCACCCTTTAGTAGTGCCCCAATTTTCACCTGCTTGGGTTCTTCCTCGGTTCTCAGATTAATCACGACCGTGGGATCGCTACTAGTCAAGGTTGGTTTTTCATCGAATTTTAACATTCTTTCCATTTTAAGGGATAAATTTATTTCTTGATCTTCAACTTCGATTTCATGGATTAGATTTTCAATGTTAATGTCAATTACTTGGCGAGGGATTCTGGTGTTGTTATTTTCTTTATTCCTGCATGAAATTAACAAACAAATTTTGACAATTGATTTTCAAGATGCACATAAATGATAAGAAATGCATAATTCATCTTCATTAAGAAGCTTTCCTGGTTTTTTTAGTGGCCGAGGGAATACAAAACAAAACAATACAAAACAAATTTTGAATTAAGATCATTACATGATGATATCTAGTAAATCAAAAGAGCTCTAGTTCTGAAGCTGTACTCCTGGCTGGAGATAACGGATCCACTCTGCAACAGTGCCTGGGGGGACTTCAGCATCCAACACTGATATGCTCAGTTGCTACAATTCTGCCTCTAGGTTGGATTGATTGCTTTTTACGAAGGTCTGGCTGATGGACAGGACAACTAGTCCTCCCTTGGAGCTTGTTTCACCGGTGAGTCTTTCCAACCTCTGCATCTTCTTCTCTTTAGCTTTCTTCCTCCGAACTGCCGCTGTGGGTATGTAGCCAAGACTATATCGATCTTTCACTTCCTTAAGCATTAGTGGCTTTCGAATTCCTTGTAGGTATCTTCTGAGCCCCTTTTCCGGATGGTACCCCTGCCTGATTATTTCAAATGCCATCATATACACTACAGCGGAGATCTAAGGGTGTGGGATTGGAGATCCCTCTGTTATGGTTGCGACATTTACAATATCGAAGGCTCAGAATGAGTCCTCCAATGCCTCTTCCACAGCTTCCACATAAAGAGTGGAAGTGGGTTTCGTTATCATAACGTCAGTTTTTCCATATACACGGATTAGCTGGTTCCCTATTTCAACCTCTGGTGTAGTGAAGATGCGACCGCCCTAGTGTTATGGATCCATGGCCTTCCCAACAAGTAGTTGTAGGAGGGTGTAATGTCCATTACCTGGATTGTGATGTCGAAGATGACTGGCCCAATCAATATGGGAATCTTAATTGCCCCTACAGACTCCCTACGGGTTTCGTCAAAAGCCCTTACTACCAGATTATTCTGCTTGACATATGAAGGGTCAACTGGAAATTTCTGAAGAGTGGTCATCGGCAAAACATTGAGGGACGACCCGTTATCGACTAACGCCCGAGCTATCATGTGGTCCTTGCATTTGATCGATATGTGCAGTGCTTGGTTATGCCCTCTTACTTCCGACAGGATTTCTTCATCACTGAAGGTAATGTAGTTGGTCGCAGACAAGCCTTTGATCACATGCCTGAACTTTTTTACATTGATGTCTTGAGGTATATACGCCTGATTAAGCAGTTTCAACAGTGCTTCTCTATGAACCTCTGAGTTTAAAAGCAGAGACAGAACAGATATATGTGCTTGCCCAAGAAAGCTAAAATTCAGATTTTGATAGGAAACTCCGACCCAATGTTTATAAATGAAACGTGAACCGAAAGTACAAAGTAACAAACCCTGACCCAATGATTATAAATTAATCATGAACCGAAGGTATAAAATTTGAACGCCACAAGAAAGAATCCTTGATAAGTTCACAAGTTCTCTAAAGAACCAAAGAAGAAACAAATTCTTACTTTTCTTGATTTCTATTCAATTGAATGTTTGTTCTTACAATGAGAAAGCTATTTATAGGCATAGCCTAGGAGACAAAGCCTTAAACACTTCAAACCACTCTCAACAACTTACTAAAACTTCTTGCCAGATTACAAATTAGGCTCAACAACTCTCAACAACTTACTAAGACTTCTTGTAAGATTACAAATTTATTATAACACAAAAGTCAAAGGTAGGCTCAACAACTTACTAAGACTTGTGCAAGCAAAATAAGTTGTCTTGCATGATTACAAATTAAATATAACACAAAAGTCAAATAGTTAAATCCCCTATTTGAATAGCACACCATTATTAAGGAGATTAACACACTTAAGCTCCATCAAAAACTTGGATTAAGTTTAGTAGACCATCATATTTCTTTGGGCCAAGCTTGGAGTGGCCCGCTCTCGCATAAGCCCAAATATCTTGAATTAGCCCATTAAGTGTTTCCTTGATCTTATTGGTTCTTGCTCTAGTAATAGGTCCAACTGGAACATGCAATGGATCCTTTAACAATGTTTATTGATTCTCATCAAAAACCCTAAACCCAAAACCATAAACCCTATATGTTAAACACTAGATCCTAAAACCACCCTCCCTAGACCCTAAACCCTAAAACCTAAACACCTAAACCTCAAACCCAAAACGCACAACCCTAGACACTAAACCCCAAATTCGAAACTCTAAACCCTAAACCCTAAACTGTAAACCCAAAAACCTAAACACTAAAACCTAAACACCTAAACACACTAACTCCTAAACCCTAAACCTAAACACTAAACCCTAAAACCTAAACCCTAACACTAAATCCTAAACCCTAAACCCTAAAACCCAAAACCCTAAAGCACCCAAACCCAAACCGTAAACTCTAGACCCTAAAATCACTAAACCTTAAACCGTAAACCCTAAAACCTAAACCTTAAAACCTAAACACCTAAACCATAAACCCTACACCCTAAACCCAAAACCCAAAACAATAAACCCTACCCAAAATCTAAAATTCTGAACCCTAAACCCTAACCTTAACCCTAGACCCTAAAAACCCAAAATTCTAAACCCTAACCCTAAAAACTAAACCCTAAACCCTAAACCCTAGACCCCAAAAACCCAAAACTCTAAACCCTCTCCCCAAACCCTAACCCCAAACCCAAAACCCTAAAACCGAAACCCTAAACCCTAAAACCTATAACCCTAAAGGCTAAACCCTAAACCCTAAACCTTAAACCCTAAACCCTAAACCCCAAACCTTAGAACCCGAAACCCTAAACCCTAAGCCCTAAACCCTAAACCCTAAACCCTAAACCCTAAATACTAAACATTAAACCATAAGACCTAAACCCTAAACCCTGAACCCTAAATCGAAAACCCTAAACCCTAAACCCTAAACCCTAAACCCTAAACCCTAAACCCTAAACCCTAAAACCTAAATCCTAAAACCTAAAAACCTAAACCCCAAACCCTAAACCCTAAACCCTAAACCCAAAAAACAAAACCCTAAACCTTAACCCAAAACCCTAAACCCTAAACCCTAAACCCTAAACCCTAAATCCTAAACCCTAGACCCTAAAAACCCTAAATCCTAAACCCTAATCCAAAACACTAACCCCAAACCCGAAAAGCTAAACACGAAACCCTTACCCTAAACCCAAAAACCTAAACACCTAAACCTAAAACCCTAGACCCTAAACCCTAAAACCTAAACCCTAAACACTCAACCCTAAATCCAAAACCCTAAACCCTAAACCCTAAACCAAAAAACCTAAACCCTAAAACCTAAACACCTAAACCCTAAACCCTAAACCCTAAAAAATAAACCCTAACACTAAACCCTAAACGATAAACCCTAAAACCCTAAACCCTAAAACACTAAACCCTAAACCCTAAACCCTAGACCCTAAAAACCCAAAACTCTAAATCGTATGCCCTAAAACCTAAACCTTAAAACCTAAACACCAAAACCCTAAACCCAACACACCAAACCCTAAACCCTAATACCTAAACCAAAAATTCAAAACTCTAAACCCTAAACCCTAAACATTAAACTCTAAGCCCTGAACCCTATACCCTAAAAACCCTCAACCCTAAACCCTCAACCCTAAACCCTAAACCCTAAACCCTAAAACCTAAAAACCTAAACCCTAAACCCTAAACTCAAAACCCCTAAACCTTAAACCCTGAATCCAAAACCCAAAACCCAAAACCCAAAACCTTAAACCCTAAACCCTAAACCCTAAAACCTAAACACCAAAACCCTAAACCCTAAACCCTAAACCCTACACCCCAAAAACTATAAACCTTAAACCCTAAACCCTATCCCCAAACCGTAACCCCAAACCCTAAACCCTAAACCCTAAACTCAGAACCCCTAAACCCTAAACCCTAAACCCTGAACCCAAAACCCAAAACCCTACACCTTAAACCTTAAACCCTAAACACTAAAACCTAAACACCCAAACCCCAAACCCTACGCCCAAAAACTCTAAACCCTAAACCCTAAACCCTATCCCCAAACCGTAACCCCAAACCCTAAACCCCAAAAACGAAATCCAAAACCCTAAATCCTATAACCCTAAACCCTAAACCCTTAATCCTAAACCCCAAACCCTAAAACCTTAAACCCAAAACCCTAAAACCTAAACCTTAAACCCAAAACCCTAAACCCTAAATCCTAAATACAAAGCACTAAACCGTAAACCCTAAACACTAAACCCTAAAACCCTAAACCCTAAACCCTAAATCAAAAATCCTAAACCTTAAACCCTAAACCCTAAACCCTAAAACCAAAACCTTAAACCCTAAACCCTAAACCCAAAAAACTAAACACTAAACCCAAACCCTAAACCCTATACCGTAGACCCTAAAAACCATAAACCCCAAACCCTAACCCCAAAACCTAACCCAAAACCTGAAACCCTAAACACGAAACCCTAAATCCTAAACCTTAAATCGTAAACCCTAAAACCAAAACCTTAAAACCGAAACACCTAAACCCTAAACACTACAACCTAAACCCAAAACCCTAAAACCCAAAACCCTAAACCTTAAACACTAAATCCAAAATTCTAACCATAAACCCTTAAACCTAAACCCTAAAAACCCTAAAGCCTAAAGCCTAAACCCTAAACCCTAAACCCTCAAACCTAAACACCTGAACCCTAAATCGTAAACCCAAAACCCTACACCCTAAATACTAAACACTACACACTAAACCGTAAACCCTAAAACTATAAACCCTAAACCCTAAATCCTAAACCCTAAACCCTAAAAGCTAAACCCTAAACCCAAAACCCTAAATACAAAACACTAAACCCTAAATCCTAAAACCTTAAACCCTAAACCCTAAACCCTAAACCCTAAACCCTAACCCAAAACCCTAAACCCTAAACCCTAAACCCTAAATCCAAAACTTTAAACCAAAAACCTTAAACCTTAAACCTTAAACCCATAACACTAGACCTTAAAAACCCTAAGGCCGAAACCATCATCCCTAAACCCTAAACCTTAAAACCTAAACACCTAAACCATAAACCCTAAACCCAAAACCATAAACCCTAAACCCTAAAAACTAAACACTAAACCCTAAACTGTAAAACCCTAAACCCTAAACCCTAAACCCAAAACCCTAAACCCTAAACCCTAAAACCAAAACACCTAAACCCTAAACCTTAAACCCTAAACCCTAAAACCTAAACCAAAAACACTAAACCTTAAACCCTAACCCTAAACACTGAACCCTAAACCCTAGACCCCAAAAACACTAAACCATTAGCCCTAAACCCTAAACCCAAAAACCCTAAACCCTAAACCCTAAACCAAAAATCCAAAACTCTAAACCCTAAACCCTAAACCTTAAACTCTAAACCCTTAACCCTATACCCTAAAAACCATAAACCCTAAACCCTAAACCCTAAACCCTAAACCCTAAACCCTAAAACTTAAAAACCTAAACCCTAAACCCAAAACCCTAAACCCAAATCCTAAACACTAAACCCTAAATTCTAAACCCCTAAACCCTAAACCCTAAACCCACAACCCTAAAACCTAAACCCTAAACCCTAAACCCTAAACCCTAAAACCTAAACACCAAAATCCTAAACCCTAAACCCTAAACCCTACACCCCAAAAACTCTAAACCTTAAACCCTAAACCCTATCCCCAAACCGCAACCCCAAACCCTAAACCCCAAAAACGAAATCCAAAACCCTAAATCCTATAACCCTAAACCCTAAACCCTAAACCCCAAACCCCAAACCCTAAAACCTTAAACCCAAAACCCTAAGCCCTAAACCTTAAACCCAAAACCCTAAATCCTAAATACAAAACACTAAACCGTAAACCCTAAAACCAAAAAACCCTAAAACCCTAAAACCCTAAAACCCTAAACCCTAAACCCTAAATCGAAAATCCTAAACCCTAAACCCTATACCCTGAAACCTAAACCCTAAACCCTAAACCCTTAACCCTAAACCTTAAACCCTAAAAACCCTAAACCCCAAACCCTAACCTCAAAACCTAACCCCAAACCCTAAACACAAAACCCTAAATCCTAAACCTTAAACCGTAAACCCTAAAACCAAAACCTTAAAACCTAAACACCTAAACCCTAAACCCTACATCCTAAACGCAAGACCCTAAACCGTAAACCCTAAACCCTAAAACCCTAAACCGTAAACCTTAAACACTAAATCCAAAATTCTAAACCCTAAACCATAAACCCTTAAACCTAAACCCTCAACTCTAAACCCTAAACCCTCAACCCTAAACACCTAAACCCAAAGCCTTGCACCCTAAATACTAAATACTAAACCCTAAACCCTAAACCCTAAAACCGTAAACCCTAAACCCTAAATCCTTAACCCTAAACCCTAAAAACTAAACCCTAAAACCCAAAACCCAAAACCCTAAATAAAAAACACTAAACCCTAAACCCTAAAACCTTAAACCCTAAACCCAAAACCCTAAAACCTAAACACCTAAACCCTAAACCCTAAACACTAAACCCTAACCCAAAACCCTCCTAACCCTAACCCGAAACCCTAAACCCTATAACCCTAAACCCTAAGCCCTAAACTTTAAACCCTAAACCCTAAACCCTAAAACCTAAACACCTAAACCTCAAACCCTAAACTATATGCCCTAAGTCCCTAAACCCAAAACCCTAAATTCAAAACCCTAAACCAAAAAACCTTAACCCTTGAACCTAAACACCTAAACCCTAAACCCTAAACACTAAACCCTAAACCCTAACACTAAACCCTAAACCCTAAACCTTTAAACCCTAAACCCTAAAACACTAAACCCTAAACCCTAAACCCAAGACCTTAAAAACCCTAAACCCTAAACTGTAAACCCAAAAACATAAACCTTAAAACCTAAACACCTAAACCCTAAACCCTAAACCCTAAACCCTAAACCCTAAACCCCAAACCCAAAACTGTAAAACCCTAAACCCTAAACCCTAAATCCAAAACTCTAAACCCTAAACCCTAAACCTTAAACCCTAAACCCTTAACACTAGACCCTAAAAACCCTAAAGCCTAAACCATCAACCCTAAACCCTAAACCCAAAAACCTAAACACCTAAACCCTAAACCCTAAACCCTAAACCCTAAACCCAAAACCCCTAAACCTTAAACCCTGAACCCAAAACCCAAAACCCTAAACCCAAAACCTTAAACCCTAAACCCTAAACCCTAAAACCTAAACACCAAAACCCTAAACCCTAAACCCTAAACCCTAAACCCTACACCCCAAAAACTATAAACCTTAAACCCTAAACCCTATCCCCAAACCGTAACCCCAAACCCTAAACCCTAAACCCTAAACTCAGAACCCCTAAACCCTAAACCCTAAACCCTGAACCCAAAACCCAAAACCCTACACCCTAAACCTTAAACCCTAAACCCTAAAACCTAAACACCAAAACCCTAAACCCTACACCCCAAAAACTCTAAACCCTAAACCCTAAACCCTATCCCCAAACCGTAACCCCAAACCCTAAACCCCAAAAACGAAATCCAAAACCCTAAATCCTATAACCCTAAACCTTAAACCCTTAATCCTAAACCCCAAACCCTAAAACCTTAAACCCAAAACCCTAAAACCTAAACCTTAAACCCAAAACCCTAAACCCTAAATCCTAAATACAAAGCACTAAACCGTACACCCTAAACACTAAACCTTAAAACCCTAAACCCTAAACCCTAAATCAAAAATCCTAAACCCTAAACCCTAAACCCTAAATCCTAAAACCAAAACCTTAAACCCTAAACCCTAAACCCAAAAAACTAAACACTAAACCCAAACCCTAAACCCTATACTGTAGACCCTAAAAACCATAAACCCCAAACCCTAACCCCAAAACCTAACCCAAAACCTGAAACCCTAAACACGAAACCCTAAATCCTAAACCTTAAATCGTAAACCCTAAAACCAAAACCTTAAAACCGAAACACCTAAACACACTACAACCTAAACCCAAAACCCTAAAACCCAAAACGCTAAACCTTCAACACTAAATCCAAAATTCTAACCATAAACCCTTAAACCTAAACCCTAAAAACCCTAAAGCCTAAACCCTAAACCCTCAAACCTAAACACCTGAACCCTAAATCGTAAACCCAAAACCCTACACCTTAAATACTAAACACTACACACTAAACCGTAAACCCTAAAACTATAAACCCTAAATCCTAAACCCTAAACCCTAAAACCTAAACCCTAAACCCAAAACCCTAAATACAAAACACTAAACCCTAAATCCTAAAACCTTAAACCCTAAACCCTAAACCCTAAAACCTAAACACCTAAACCCTAAACCCTAAACCCTAAACCTAGTTACTAAACCCTAACCCAAAACCCTAAAACCCTAAACCCTAAACCCTAAATCCAAAACTTTAAACCAAAAACCTTAAACCTTAAACCTTAAACCTTAAACCCATAACACTAGACCTTAAAAACCCTAAGGCCGAAACCATCATCCCTAAACCCTAAACCTTAAAACCTAAACACCTAAACCATAAACCCTAAACCCAAAACCATAAACCCTAAACCCTAAAAACTAAACACTAAACCCTAAACCGTAAAACCCTAAACCCTAAACCCTAAACCCTAAACCCTAAACCCTAAACCCTAAAACCTAAACACCTAAACCCTAAACCTTAAACCCTAAACCCTAAAACCTAAACCAAAAACACTAAACCTTAAACCCTAACCCTAAACACTGAACCCTAAACCCTAGACCCCAAAACACTAAACCATTAGCCCTAAACCCTAAACCCAAAAACCCTAAACCCTAAACCCTAAACCAAAAATCCAAAACTCTAAACCCTAAACCCTAAACCTTAAACTCTAAACCCTTAACCCTATACCCTAAAAACCATAAACCCTAAACCCTTAACCCTATACCCTAAAAACCATAAACCCTAAACCCTAAACCCTAAACCCTAAAGCCTAAACCCAAAAACCTAAAAACCTAAACCCTAAACCCAAAACCCTAAACCCAAATCCTAAACACTAAACCCTAAATTCTAAACCCCTAAACCTTGAACCCTAAACCCACAACCCTAAAACCTAAACCCTAAACCTTAAACCCTAAACCCTAAATCCTAAAACCTAAACACCACAACCCTAAACCCTAAACCCTAAACCCTACACCCCAAAAACTCTAAACCTTAAACCCTAAACCCTATCCCCAAATCGCAACCCCAAACCCTAAACCCCAAAAACGAAATCCAAAACCCTAAATCCTATAACCCTAAACCCTAAACCCTAAACCCCAAACCCCAAACCCTAAAACCTTAAACCCAAAACCCTAAGCCCTAAACCTTAAACCCAAAACCCTAAATCCTAAATACAAAACACTAAACCGTAAACCCTAAAACCATAAAACCCTAAAACCCTAAAACCCTAAAACCCTAAACCCTAAACCCTAAATCGAAAATCCTAAACCCTAAACCCTATACCCTGAAACCTAAACCCTAAACCCTAAACCCTTAACTCTAAACCTTAAACCCTAAAAACCCTAAATCCCAAACCCTAACCTCAAAACCTAACCCCAAACCCTAAACACAAAACCCTAAATCCTAAACCTTAAACCGTAAACCCTAAAACCAAAACCTTAAAACCTAAACACCTAAACCCTAAACCCTACATCCTAAACGCAAGACCCTAAACCGTAAACCCTAAACCCTAAAACCCTAAACCCTAAACCTTAAACACTAAATCCAAAATTCTAAACCCTAAACCATAAACCCTTAAACCTAAACCCTCAACTCTAAACCCTAAACCCTCAAACCTAAACACCTAAACCCAAAACCCTACACCCTAAATACTAAATACTAAACCCTAAACCCCAAACCCTAAAACCGTAAACCCTAAACCCTAAATCCTTAACCCTAAACCCTAAAAACTAAACCCTAAAATCCTAAAGCCAAAACCCTAAATAAAAAACACTAAACCCTAAACCCTAAAACCTTAAACCCTAAACCCAAAACCCTAAAACCTAAACACCTAAATCCTAAACCCTAAACACTAAACCCTAACCCAAAACCCTAAAACCCTAAACCCTAAACCCTAAACCCTAAATCCTAAACTCTAAACCCAAAATCGTAAACCTTAAACCCTAAACCCATAACACTAGACCCTAAAAACCCTAAGGCCGAAACCATCATCCCTAAACCCTAAACCTTAAAACCTAAACACCTAAACCCTAAACCCAAAACCCAAAACCATAAACCCTAAACCCTTAAAACGAAACCCTAAACCCTAAACCGTAAAACCCTAAACCCTAAACCCTAAACCCTAAAACCTAAACACCTAAACCCTAAACCTTAAACCCTAAACCCTAAACCCAAAACCCTAAACCAGAAACACTAAACCCTAAACCCTAACCCTAAACACTAAACCCTAAACCCTAGACCCCAAAAACACTAAACCATTAACCCTAAACCCGGAACCCTAAACACTAAACCCTAAACCCTAAACCCCAAAACCCTAAACCCTAAACCCTAAACCGTAAACCCTAAAACCTAAACACCTAAACCCTAAACCGTAAACACTAAACCCTAAACCCTAAACCCTAAACCCTAGTCCCAAAAAACTCAAAACCCTAAACCCTAAACCCTATCCCCAAACCCTAACCCGAAACCCTAAACCCAAAACCCTAAAACCTAAACCCTAAACCCTAAACTATAAACCCTAAACCCCAAATCGTAGACCCCTAAACCCAAAACCCTAAGCCCTAAACCCTAAACCCAAACCCCTAAACCCTAAATACTAAACACTAAACCGTAAGCCCTAAACCCTAAACCCTAAACCCTAAATCAAAAACGCCAAACCCTAAACCCTAAACCCAAAACCCTAAACCCTAAATACTAAACACTAAATCGTAAGCCCTAAACCCTAAACCCTAAATCGAAAAAACCCTAAAACCTAAAAACCTAAACCCCAAGCCCTAAACCCTAAACCCTAAACCCCAAACCCCAAACACTAAACCCTAAACCCTAACCCTAAACCCTAAACTCTAAACCTTAAACCCTAAACCCTAAACCCCAGACCCTAGACCCTAAAAATTCTAAAACCTAAACCCTAACCTCAAATCCTAACCCTAACCCGAAACCCTAAACCCTATAACCCTAAACCCTAAGCCCTAAACTTTAAACCCTAAACCCTAAACCCTAAACCCTAAAACCTAAACACCTAAACCTCAAACCCTAAACTATATGCCCTACGTCCCTAAACCCAAAACCCTAAATTCAAAACCCTAAACCAAAAAACCTTAACCCTTGAACCTAAACACCTAAACCTTAAACCCTAAACACTAAACCCTAAACCCTAACACTAAACCCTAAACCCTAAACTTTTAAACCCTAAACCCTAAACCCTAAACCCAAGACCTTAAAAACCCTAAACCCTAAACTGTAAACCCAAAAACATAAACCTTAAAACCTAAACACCTAAACCCTAAACCCTAAACCCTAAACCCTAAACCCTAAACCCCAAACCCAAAACCGTAAAACCCTAAAGCCTAAACCCTAAATCCAAAACTCTAAACCCTAAACCCTAAACCTTAAACCCTAAACCCTTAACACTAGACCCTAAAAACCCTAAAGCCTAAACCATAAACCCTAAACCCTAAACCCAAAAACCTAAACACCTAAACCCTAAACCCTAAACCCTAAACCCCAAAAACTAAACACTAAACCCTAAACCCTAAAACCCTAAAACCCTAAACCCTAAACCCTAAACCCTAAAACCTAAACACCTAAACCCTAAACCCTAAACCCTAAACACTAAACCTTAAACCTGAAACACTAAACCCTAAACCCTAACCCTAAACACTAAACCCTAAACCCTAGACCCCAAAAACACTAAACCCTAAACCCTATCCCCAAACCCTAACCCCAAACCCTTAACCCTAAACCTGAAACCCTAAACCCTATAACCCTAAACCCTAAACCCTAAACCCCAAACCCAAAAACCCTAAATCCTAAGCCCTAAACCCTAAGCATTTTTTTTATAGCAGCCATATTAATACAACTCGTAACATTAACATCTGCACGTGAATTCCTCTTCCCCATCTGCCTGGGGCACTGATTGTTTCTCCAATACACACACTAATTGTATTGCACATGCTAACATGAACAAAAATATCAAAAATGCTTCCTTCCTCTGATTATTCACAAATATTTTTCTCCAAATTAATAATATGATTCTTTCTTTTGACCCACCAAATTAAATTTATTATCTTGGGATGTACACAAATTAACGGATCATGATATTAAATGTATGTCGGAAATAAGCTACAAAGGTTAGTATGATCGATTCTATAATAGATAGTTATATACTTTTTTTAGTATAAAGTGTTCTTATATTATAATAATCAACACTTATATTATAATAAACACTAAACCCTAAACCCTAAACCCTAAACCCCAAACCCCAAACCCTAAAACCCTAAACCCTAAACCCTAAACCCTAAACCCCAAACACTAAACCCTAAATACTAAACCCTAAACCCTAAACCCTAAACCCTAAACCCTAAACCCTAAACACTAAACCCTAACCCTAAACAATAAACCCTAAACCCTAAACCATATTCCCAAACCCTAACACATAACCCTAAACCCTAAACCCGAAACCATAAACCCTAAACCCAATTACCCTAAACCCTAAACCATAAACCCTAAACCGCAAACCTTAAAACCCTAAACCCTAAACCGCAAACCCTAAAACCCTAAACCCTAAACCCTAAACCCTAAACCCAAAACCCAAAACCCTAAACCCTAAACCCTGAACCCTAAATACTAAACACTAAACCATAAACCCTAAATCCTACGGGGTGGCTGAAAGATATGGGGTGGCTGGCTCCAAGTCACTCCATCGACCAGTGCTGGGCTTTCAAATATAAAGTTCAGTCATTGAAAGATACGAGGTGGCTGGCCTTTGATGATAAACCGACAGGCATTCAAGGAAACCCTTTACCAAATCATGAGGAAGACCAGGTCGGTATGGTCGAGGTAGAACTTGGAGAGGCACAAGAAGCCAACCTAGATCGTGTGGCTTTGGATTCGATATATCAGGAGCTCAGGAAAGAAGGCCTAATAGAATTAAAGGCCACTTGTCCCTAAAGCGCACGGTGCGAATGCCAAAGTTTATTGAGAAAGGTTGTTTAGGGCTACAAAACCTATAGGAGGGTCCTGTGCAAAATGTTAGATGACAAGTCCATAGAAGTCGGCTCCATTCAAAAGGATGGGGAAGTTTTAGCTCTGAGAGATAAAGAACAAGAACATCCCCCGTGCCCGCACCAACCCTTCATACCCTTGGCAAAGAAGTCCAGTTATGTCCCCCAAGGCCCCAACCCATTTGGTTATCTCGGTACCTCAGCCGTTCCCGTATTAGAATGACAAGGCGGTACCCTGGAAGTATGATTGCCAAGCCTGGGGTATGGAAGATACAGGCAATATCATGGGTATAACCGTTAGTGGCAGAGTATATGTGCTGGCACAATCTGGGAAGTTGAATATAGAACAAATTGGGGAATCAAGCAGGAGCATTAAAAAGCCAATTCAACCGTAGGAGGCTGAAGAATTTCTGAGGCTTATCGAACACAGCGAATATAGCTCTAAAAATTAGGTTTACTATCCTTTTATCTTCTGTTTCTTGTTATCATCCTATTTTGTTCGATTTATGTTCATTATTTGTTGTTCTAATTTTGTTATGTGTACCAAGTGAAAATAAAAATAAGAGACGTAAAAAAAAAAAAAAAAAGGAGAAAAAGAAGCAAAAAAAAAAAAAAAGTTATCTAAGTTAATTTTTTTTTTTTGCCTCTTATTTCTTGAATTGTGACTTCTATAGTTTCCTTTCTCTCAAAATCCGACTATTGTCCTCTTCCTTTAATCCGTTGCTTCTATAATATTTTCTCACCGTCGGTATTGGTTTAAATACTACAAGTTGAATTTCTTGATCAAGTTTGTTAGTTAAAAAAAAAAAAAAAAAGAATTGAGAAGGGGAAACTACGAGGGGAAAAGCCAATTTAAGAGTGAAACATGAGTGTGAGTAACATAATTCGAGCACAAACATGTAAGGGAGTGTTGTGAGGAATTATTTCTAACATTTCTCTATAGTTTCAAAAAAAAAAAAAAAAAAGTCTTCCAGTGGTGACACATCAAACAAAGAAGGACGGGACGAGTCATCTTTCATGTTGCAGGCTATGCAACAACAATTTGAACGCATGAATGTGGTGTTTACTGAGATTCGAGATCGGATGGATAGGCAAGATGCTATTATTGCTACTTGGCACGAGGGGCATCCCCAAAGAGTCCCTAATGCTAGAAGGCAAGAAAGGCATGCACACGTCAATGATTCTGATGACAACCACGAGGACGAGTTCGAAGATGAAGATGATCAAGCTTCATTGAACGGTGAGGGTAGGTTTGTACCAATGGGAGAAAGGTGTGGTATTGGTTTCTGAAGAGATCCAAGATGGCGAGATGGGATTGACAGAAACCTAGGACACATCAAAATGAAGATACCATCGTTCCAAGGGAAAAACGATCCTGAAGCGTACTTGGAATGGGAGAGGAAGGTGGAGTTGATTTTTGAATGTCACAACTACTCGAAAGAGAAAAAGGTAAAACTTGTCGTCATTGAGTTTACTGACTATGCAATAATATGGTGGGATCAACTTGTGACGAATAGGAGGAGAAACCATGAGAGATCTATTGAGACGTGGGAGGAAATGAAGGCCATCATGAGGAGGTGGTTTGTCCCTAGTCATTACTATAGGGACTTGTATCAGAAATTAAATAGTCTTACTCAAGGCTACAAGAGTGTGGATGACTATGACAAGGAGATGAAAATAGCCATGATACGAGCTAATGTAGAGGACTCATAGGGAAGCTACCATGGCAAGGTTTTTGAATGGGCTAAATCGGGACATTGCCAATGTGGTGGAGTTGCAACACTACGTGGAGTTGGAGAACATGGTGCACATGGCAATAAAGGTGGAACGACAGCTTTAAAGAAAAGGAACTCGGTCATTTCAAAATCCGGGCTCCTCTACTTTATGGAGGTCAAATTGGAGGAAAGATGAAGGAGCTATTTTAAAGGCCAAAACCGAACCACAAAAAAGGAGATGAAGTCCCCAATGTCAACAAAGGTAAAACTGAATTCCAAACTCATAATCATGATATTAAGTGTTTTCGTTGTTTGGGAATATATCACATAGCTTCACAATGTCCAAATAAAGGACGATGATAGCACGTGTTGATGAAGAGGTGGAAACCGAAAGCGAGAGCGATAATGACCAAATGCTACAGGTCGAGGACACTTGTGATGATGATGTGGACACTTTATGGTTTAGGGTTTTTAGGGTCTAGGGTATAAGGTTTAGTGTTTTTGTGTTTAGGGGTTAGGGTTTAAGGTTTAGGGGTTATGGTTTGGGGTAAGGGTTTGGTGTTAGGGTTTAGGGTTAAGGGTTTAGGGTTTAGAGTTAGGGTTTAGGGTTTATCGTTTTGGGTTTAGGGTTTAGGGTTTAAGGTTTGGGGTTTAGGGTTTAAGTGTTTAGGTTTTATGGTTTAGGTTTTACGGTTTAGTGTTTAGGGTTTAGGGTTTAGGGTTTAGGGTTTATGGTTTAGTTTTTAGGGTTTAGGGTGTAGAGTTTAAGGGTTTAGGGTTTAGGGTTTAGGGCTTAGGCTTTTGTGTTTAGCATTTACGGTTTAGGGTGTAGGGTTTAGGGTTTAGTGTTTACTGTTTAGCGTTTAGTGTTTAGCGTTTTGGGTTTAGGGTTTAGGTTTTAGGGTTTAAAGTTTAGGGTTTAGGGTTTTTATGCTCTAGGGCTTAGGGTTTTGGGTTTAGGGTTTAGTGTTTAGGTGTTTAGGCTTTGGGGTTTAGGTTTTACGGCTTATGGCTTCGGGTATAGGGTTTAGAGTTTAGGTTTTAGGGTTTAAGGTTTTAGATTTAAGGTTTAGGGTTTAGGGTTTAGGGTTTGGGGTTAGTGTTTAGGTGTTTAGGCTTTGAGGTTTAGGTTTTACGGCTTATGGCTTCGGGCTTGGGGTTTAGTGTTTAGGTTATAGGGTTTAAGGTTTTAGATTTAGGGTTTAGGGTTTAGGGTTTTAGGGTTTTGGGTTTAGGGTTTAGGGTTTTTAGTGTTTAGGGTTTAGGGTTTAGGATTTAGGGTTTAGGGTTTGGGGTTTAGGGTTTGGGGTTTAGGGTTTAGGTTTTAGGGTTTGGGGTTAAGGTTTAATGTTTAGGTTTACGGTTTAGGGTTTAAGTGTTTAGGTATTAGGGTTTAGGTTTTAGGCTTTAGGCATTAGGGTTTAGGGTTTTGTATTTAGGCTTTAGGGTTTTAGGGTTTAGGGTTTAGGGTTTTAGGGTTTAGTGTTTCGGGTTTATGTTTAGGATTTCGGGTTTAGGTTTTAGGGTTTCAGGTTAGGGTTTAGGGTTTAGGGTTTAGGGTTTAGGGTTTTTAGGGTCTAGGGTTTAGGGTTTAGGGTTTAGGGGGTTAGGGTTTAGGGTTTAGGGTTTAGTGTTTAGGGTTTCGGGTTTAAGGTTTAGTGTTTAGGGTTTACAGTTTAGGGTTTAAGGTTTAGGGTTTACAGTTTAGGGTTTAAGGTTTAGGGTTTTGGGTTTAGTGTGTAAGTGTTTGGGTTTTTCGGTTTAGGTTTTAGGGTTTAAGGTTTAGTGTTTAGGGTTTAGGTTTAAGGTTTAGGGTTTAGGGTTTAGGGTTTTGAATTTTGGGTTTTGGGTTTTGGGTCTAGGGTTTTAATGTTTTTGGATTTCGGGTTTAGTGTTTTAGGGTTTAGGGTTTTAGGGTTTAGGGTTTAGGGTTAGGGTTTAGGGTTATGGTTTAGGGTTTAGTGTTTTAGATTTAGAGTTTATGGTTTAGGGTTTAGGGTTTAGGGTTTAGGGCATTGGGTCTAGGGTTTAGGGTTTGGGGTTTGGGGTTTAGGGTTTAGGGTTAGGGTTTGGGTTTAGGGTTTAGTGTTTAGGGTTTAGGCTTTAGGATTTAGGTTTTAGGGTTTAGGTTTAAGGATTTATGGTTTAGCGTTTGGGGTTTTTATGGTCTAGGGTTTAGGGATTAGGATTTAGGGTTTATGATTTAGTGTTTAGGGTTTAGGTGTTTAGGTTTTAAGGTTTAGTGCTTAGAGTTTAGGGTTTAGGGTTTAGTGCTTAGCGTATAGGGTTTAGGGTTTGGGGTTTTTGGTTTAGGATTTTGGTGTTTAGGTTTTAGGGTTTAGGGTTTAGGGTTTAGCATTTTGAATTTAGGGTTTTGGGTTTAGGGTTTTGGGTTGAGGGTTTAGGTTTTAGGATTTAGGTTTAATGATTTAGTGTTTATGGTTTGGGGTTTTTAGGGTTTAGGGTTTAGGTATTTAGGGTTTAGGGTTTGGGTTTAGGTTTTGGTTTTAGGGCATAGGGTTTAGGGTTTTGGATTTTGGGTTTAGGGTTTAGGGTTTAGGGTTTAGGGTTTAGGGTTTTAGGGTTTAGTGTTTTAGGGTTTAGGGTTTTAGGGTTTAGGGTTTTGGATTTGGGGTTTAGGATTTTGGGTTTAGGGTTTTGGATTTAGGGTTTAGTGTTTAAGGTTTAGGGTTTTACGGTTTAGGGTTTAGTGTTTTAGCATTTAGGGTTTTTGGGTTTAGGGTTTAGGGTTTAGGGTTAGGGTTTAGGGTTTAGGATTTGGGGTTTAGTGTTTAGGGTTTAGGGTTTTAGGGTTTAGGGTTTAGTGTTTTAGGGTTTTGGGTTTTGGAGTTTAGGATTTAGGGTTTAGGGTTAGGGTCTAGGGTTTAGGGTTTACGGTTTAGGGTTTTGGATTTAGGGTTTAGGGTTTAGGATTAGTTTTTGGGTTTAGTGTTTTGGGTTTATGTTTAGGATTTCGGGTTTAGGTTTTAAGGTTTAGGGTTTAGGGTTTAGGGTTTTTAGGGTCTTGGGTTTAGGGTTTAGGGTTTAGGGGGTTAGGGTTTAGGGTTTAGTGTTTAGGGTTTTGGGTTTAAGGTTTAGTGTTTAGGGTTTATGGTTTAGGGTTTTGGATTTAGTGTGTAGGTGTTTGGGTTTTTTGGTTTAGGTTTTAGGGTTTAAGTTTTAGTGTTTAGGGTTTAGGTTTAAGGTTTAGGGTTTAGTATTTAAGGTTTTGAATTTTGGGTTTAGGATTTAAGAGTTTTAGGATTTCGGGTTTAGTGTTTTAGGGTTTAGGGTTTTAGGGTTTAGGGTTATGGTTTAGGGTTTAGAGTTTAGATTGTAGGTTAACGGTTTAGGGTTTAGGGTTTAGGGCATAGGGTCTAGGGTTTAGGGTTTCGGGTTTGGGGTTCAGGGTTTAGGGTTAGGGTTTGGGTTTAGGGTTTAGTGTTTAGGGTTTAGGTGTTAGGATTTAGGTTTTAGGGTTTAGGTTTAAGGATTTAGGGTTTAGGGTAGGGTTTTTATGGCCTAGGGTTTAGGGATTAGGATTTAGGGTTTATGATTTAGGGTTTAGTGTTTAGGTGTTTAGGTTTTAAGGTTTAGTGCTTAGCGTTTAGGGTTTAGTGCTTAGCGTTTAGGGTTTAGGGTTTGGGGTTTTTGGTTTAGGGTTTTGGTGTTTTGGTTTTTGGGTTTAGGGTTTAGCGTTTTGAATTTAGGGTTTAGGGTTTAGGCTTTTGGGTTTAGGTGTTTAGGTTTTAGGGTTTAGGCTTTTTGGTTTAGGGTTAGGGTTTAGGGTTTTGAATTGAGGGTTTTGGGTTTAGGGTTAGTTTTAGGGTTTAGGGTTTGGGGTTTAGTGTTTTAGGGTTTAGGATTTAGGGTTTAGGGTTTAGGGTTTAAGTTTATGTTTCGGATTTAGGGTTTAGGGTTTATGGTTTTGGGTTTGGGGTTAGGATTTAGGGTTTAGGGTTTAGGATTTAGGGTTTAGGGGGTTAGGGTTTAGTGTTTAGTGTTTAGGGTTTAGGGTTTAGTGTTTAGGTTTTAGGGTTTAGGGTTTAGGGTGTAGGTGGTTTTAGGTTTTAGGTTTTTGGATTTAGGGTTTA
>NW_026652141.1:62500-71831 GCF_029873635.1 Malania oleifera
TTAGGGTTGAGGGTTTAGGGTTTATGGGTTAGGGCTTAGGGTTTAGGGTTTTAGGGTTCAGGGTTTAGGGCATAGGGTTTACGGTTCAGGGTTTAGGGTTTAGGGTTTTCATTTTTGGGTTTTAGGGTTTAGGATTTAGGGTTTAGGGCTTTGGGTTTAGTGTTTAGGGTTTAGGGTTTAGCGTTGGGGGTTTAGGGTTTAGTGTTTAGGGTTTAGGGTTTAGGGTTTAGGGTTTAAGCTTTAGGGTTTAAGTGTTTAGGGTTTAGGGTTTAGGTTTTAGGGTTTAAGGTTTAGGGTTTAAGGTTTTGAATTTAGGGTTTAGGGTTTAGGGTTTTGGATTTAGGCTTTAGGGTTTAGGGTTTAGGGTTTTAGGGTTTAGGGTTTAGGGTTTAGGGTTAGGATTTAGGGTTTAGTGTTTAGTATTTAGGGTTTAGGGTTTTGGGTTTTAGGTTTTGGGTTTTGGGTTTAAGGTTTAGGGTTAAGGGTTTAGGGCTTAGGATTTAGGGTTTACAGTTTTAGGGTTTACAGTTTAGGCTTTAAGGTTTAGGGTTAGGGTTTTGGGGTTAGGGTTTAGGGTTTAGGACTTAGGGTTTTTAGGGTCTAGGGTTTAGGGTTTAGGGTTTTTAGGGTCTAGGGTTTAGGGTTTTTAGGGTTTAGGGTTTAGGGTTTAGGGGTTAGGTGTTTAGGTTTTAGGGTTTAGGTTTTAGGTTTTAGGGTTTAGGGTTTAGGGATTTTAGGCTTTAGGGTTTAGGGTTTAGAGTTTAGGGCTTAGGTGTTTAGGTTTTAGGGTTTAGATTTTAGGGTTTAGGTTTAGGGTTTTTGATTTAGGGTTTAGGTTTTAGGGTTTAGGGTTTAGTGTTTAGTATTTAGGGTTTCGAGTTTAGGGTCTAGGGTTTTGGATATAGGGTTTAAGATTTAGGGTTTAGGGTTTAGGGTTTATGGTTTAAGGTTTCAGGTTTAGGGTCTAGGGTTTGGGGTTAGGGTTTCAGTTTCAGGATTTAGGGTTTTTAGGGTCTAGGGTTCTGGGTTTAGGGTTTATAGTTTAGGATTTAGGGTTTGGGATTAGGGTTTACGGTTTAGGGTTAAGGGTCAAGGGTTTGGGGTTTAGGGTTTAGGGTTTAGGGTATAGAGTGTAGGTGTTTATGTTTTAGGGTTTAAATTTTAGGATTTAGGGTTTAGGGGTTTGGGTTTTCGGGTTTAGGTTTTAGGGTTTAGGATTTAGGGTTTAGGGTTTAGGGTTTAGGGTTTAGGGTTTTGGTTTTAGGGTTTAGGGTTTAGGGTTTAGGGTTTAGGGTTTAAGGTTTAGTGTTTTAGGGTCTAAGGTTTTTGGGTTTAGGGTTTAGAGTTAGGGTTTAGGATTTAGGGTGTAGGATTTAGGGTTTAGGGCTTAGGTGTTTAGGATTTAGGGTTTAGGGTTTAGTGTTTTGGCTTGGATTTAGGGTTTAGGGATTAGGATTTAAAGTTTAGTGTTTAGTATTTACGGTTTAGGGTTTACGGGTTAGGGTTTACGATTTTAGGTTTAGGGTTTACGGTTTAAGGTTTAGGGCTTAGGGTTTAGGGTTCATCATTTAGGGTTCATGGTTTAGGGTTTTAGGGTTTAGGGTTTATGGTTTAGGGTTTAGGGTTTTAAGGATAGGGTTTAGGGTTTAAGGTTTAGGGTTTAGGGTTTAGGGCTTAGGGTTTAGGGTTTTAGGGTTTAGGGTTTAGTGCTGTGGTTAAGGGTTTAGGGCATAGGGTTTAGGGTTTAGGGTTTTCATTTTTGGGTTTTAGTGTTTAGGATTTAGGGTTTAGGGTTTAGGGTTTAGGGTTTAGGGTTTAGTGTTTAGGGTTTGGGGTTAGGGTTTGGTGTTTAGTGTTTAGGGATTGGGGTTTAGGGTTTAGGGTTTTGTATTTAGGGTTTAGGATTTAGGGTGTTGGGTTTATGGTTTAGGGTTTAGGGTTTTGGATCTAGGGTTTAAGGTTTAGGTTTTAGGGTTTTAGGGTTTATGATTTGGGGTTTAGGGTTTAGTGTTTAGTATTTAGGGTTTAGGGTTTAGGGTTTAGGGTTTAGGGCTTAGTGTTTAAGTTTTAGGGTTTAGGGTTTAGGGTTCGGGGTTCGGGGATAAGGGTTTAGGGTTATAGGGTTTAGTGTTTAGTGTTTCGGGTTTTGGATTTAGGGTTTGGGTAGGGTTTATGGTTTAGGGTTTAGGGTTTAGGGTTTTTAGGGTCTAGGGTTTAGAGTTTAGTGTTTAAGGTTTAGGGTTTAGGATTTAGGGTTAGGAATTAGGGTTTAGTGTTTAGTGTTTTGGGTTTTTGGGTTTAGGGTTTGGGGTTTAGGGTTTAAGGTTTAGGGTTATAGGGTTTAGGGTTTTGGGCTTAGGGTTGAAGGTTTGGGGTTAGGGTTTAGGGTTTAGCGTTTTTAGGGTCTAGGATTTAAAGATTAGTGTTTATGGTTTAGGTTTTAGTGTTTAGGGTTTAGTGTTTAGGGTTTAGGGTTTTTGGGATTAGGGTTTGGGGTTTAGGGTTAGGGTTTGAGGTTTAGTGTTTAGGGATTTAGTGTTTTTGGGTTTAGGGTTTAGGGTTCAGGATGTTAGGGTTTAGTGTTTAGGGTTTAAGGTTTAGGGTTATAGGGTTTAGGGTTCGGGCTTATGGTTTAGGGTTTTTGGTTTTTGGGGTTAGGGTTTAGGGTTTAGGTTTAAGGGTTTTTAGGGTCTATGATTTAAAGATTATTTTTTAAGGTTTAGGGTTTAGTGTTTTGGGCCTAGGATTTAGTGTTTTGGGTTTGAGGTTTGGGGTTAGGATTTTTAGGGTTTAGGATTTAAAGATTAGTGTTTGAGGTTTAAGGTTTAGGGTTTAGGGATTAGGGTTTGGGGTTTAGGGTTACGGTTTAAGGTTTAGTGTTTAGGGATTTAAGGTTTTTGGGTTTAGGGTTTAGGGTTATAGGGTTTAGGTTTCGGGCTGAGGGTTTAGGGATTTTTGTTAGGGTTTAGGGTTTCGGGTTTTTTAGGGTCTAGGGTTCAAAGATTAGTGTTTAAGGTTTAGGGTTTAGTGTTTTGGGTTAGGGTTTAGGGTTTAGGGTCTCGGTTTTAGGGTTTTTGGGTTTAGGGTTTAGGGTTAGGGTTTATGGTTTAGGTTTTAGGGTATAGGGTTTGGGGTTTAGGGTATAGTTGTTTATGTCTTATGATTTGGGTTTTAGGGTTTAGTGTTTAGCATTTTAGGTTTAGGGTAAGGGTTAGGGTTTTGGGTTTGGGGTTTAAGGCTTAGGGTTTTGGGTGTAGGGCTTAAGGTTTAGGGTTTAGGGTTTTAGGGTTTTTGGGTTTCGGTTTTATGGTTTCGGGTTTAGGGTTTTAGGGTTTGGGGTATGGTTTAGGGTTTTTAGGGTTTAGGGTTTAGGGTTAGGGGTTTAGGGTTTAGGGTGTTTTAGTTGTTTATGGGTTTGGGTTTAGTTTGGCTAGGGTTTAGGGGTTTGGGTTTAGGGTTTAGGTTAGTTTTAGGGTTTAGGGTTTCGTGTTTAAGGATTAGGGTTAGGGGGTTTAAGGTCGTGTTTTTTTTTTGGAGGGTTAGTTTATGGTTTTTTAGGGTTTCTAGGTTCTCCGGGCTTAGGGTTTATTTCTAGTTTTTTAGGGGTTTAGGGTTTTCAGGTTTATGTTTAGGGTGTATTGATTTAGAGGGTTTAGGGTTTTCTGGTTTAGGGTTAGGGTTTAGGGGGTTTTTAGGGTCTATGGTTTAGGGTTTAGTGTTTTGGGCCGGACTGGTGTTTTGTTTAAGGTTTGTTAGGATTTTTAGGGTCTTTTAAAGATTTGTTTGAGGGTTTTACGGTGGGTTTTGGGTTTAGTGTTTCGGTGGGTTTTTTAGGGTTTCGTTTTTAGGTTTAGGGTTATACGGCTGAGGGTTTAGGGATTTAGGGTTTCGGGTTTTTTAGGGTCTAGGTTCAAAGATTAGTGTTTAGGGTTTAGTGTTTAGGGTTTAGGTTTTAGGCTTTAGGGTTTAGGTTTTAGGGTTTAGGGTTAGGGTTTAGGGTTTAGGTGGTTTAGGGTTTAGGGTTAGCTTTTAGGTTTTTGGGTTTAGGGTTTAGGGTTATGGCTTAGGGTTGGGTGTTTTTTGGGGGGGTTTCGAGTTTAGGGCTTAGGTTTATGGGGTTTAGGGTTTTGGGTTTAGTTATTTAGGTTTTAGGTTTTAGGGCTTAGGTTTTAGGGTTTAGTGTTTAGGGTTTAGAGTTGGATTTTTTGTTTTGGGATTAGGGTTTAAATTTTAGTGTTTTTTATTTAGGGTTTACGATTTAGAGTTTTGGGTTTAAGGTCTAGTGTTTAGGGTTTAGGGCTTAGGGTTTAAGGTTTAGGGCTTAGGATTTGTCGTTTAGGGTTTAGGGTTTAGGGTTATAAGGTTTTGGGTTTCAAGCTTAGGGTTTAGGGTTTGGGGTTAGGGCTAAGGTTTAGGGTTTTTGGGTTTAGGGTTAAGGGTTTGGGGTTTTAGGGTTTAGGGCTTAGGGTTTATGATTTAGGGTTATAGGGTTTAGGGTTTTTGGCTAGGGGTTTAGGGTTTAGGGTTTGGGGTTTGGGTTCAGGGTTTAGGGCTTTTTGGCTCTAGGGTTTAAAGATTAGTATTTAAGGTTTCAGGTTTAGGGTTTGGGGTTAAAGGTTTAAAGTTTGGGGTTTAGGTTTTAGGGTTTTAGGGTTTTTGGATTTAGGGTTTAGGTTTTAGGGTTAGGGTTTAGGGTTTTGGATTTAGGGTATAAGGTATAGGGTTTAGGATTTAGGTGTTTAGGTTTTAGGATTTAGGTTTTAAGGTTTAGGGTTTAGGGTTTAGTGTTTAGTATTTAGGGTTTAGGGTTTTGGGTTTAGGGTGTAAGCTTTAGGGTTTAGGGTTTAGGGCTTAGGGTTTAGGGTTTTGGGTTTACAGTTTAGGGTTTAGGGTTTAGGGTTATAGTGTTTAGGGTTTAGGGTTTCTGGTTTTGGGTTTTGGGTTTCAGGCTTAGGGTTTAGGGTTTGGCGTTAAGGTTTAGGGTTTATAGGGTCAAGGGTTTAGAGTTTAGTGTTTAAGGTTTAGGGTTAGGGTTTAGGGTTTAGTGTTTAGGGTTTAGGGATTTTGGGTTTAGGTTTTAGCGTTTAGGGTTTTAGGGTTTAGGGTTTAGGGTTTAAGGTTTAGGATTATAGGTTTTAAGGTTTAGGGTTATAGGGTTTAGGGTTTCGAGCTTAGGGTTTAGGATTTGGGGTTGGGGTTAATGGTTTAGAGTTTTGTGTTTTTAGGGTCTAGGGTTTAAGGTTTACGGTTTAGGGTTTAGGTATAGGGTTTAGGTTTTGGGGTTTTTGGGTTTAGGGTTTAGGGTTTAGGGTTTAGGTTTAGGGTTTAGGGTTTAGGATTTAGGGTATAGGGTTTAGGGTTTAGTGTTTAGGTGTTTAGGTTTTAGGATTTAGGTTTTAGGGTTTAGCATTTAGGGTTTAGTGTTTAGTATTTAGGGTTTAGGGTGTAGGGTTTTGGGTTTAGGGTTTAGGGTTTAGGGTTCAGGGTTTATGGCTTAGGGTTTACGGTTTAGGTTTTTTTGGGTCTAGGGTTTAGGGTTTTTAGGGTCTAGGGTATTGGGTTTAGTGTTTGGGGTAGGGTTTAGGGTTTAGTGTTAAGGGTTTAGGGTTTTGTGTTTTGGGTTTACGGTTTAGGTGCTTAGGTTTTAGGTTTTTAGGTTTAGGGCTTAGGGGTTTTAAGGTCTAGGGTTCAGGATTTTGGGTTTAGGTTTTAGGGTTTAGGGTTTAGGTTTTAGGGTTTAGGTGTTTAGGCTTTAGGGTGTTTAGGGGTTTATGTTTTCGGGTTTTGGTTTTAGGGTTTTGGACTTAGGGTTTAGGGTTTAGGGTTTAGGGGTTTTGGTTTTCAGGTTTAGGTTTTAGGGTTGAGGACTTAGGGTTTAGGGTTTAGGGTTTAGGGTTTAGGGTTTAGTGTCTAGGATTGAGTGGTTAGGGTTTAGTGTTTAGGATTTAGGGTTTAGGGTTTAAGGATTTTGGGTTTAGGGTTTTTGGGTTAGGGTTTTGGGTTTAGGGTTTAGGGTTAGGGTTTAGGTTTTAGTGTTTAGGCCTGATGATTTTTGTGTTTAGGGTCAGGGTTTAGGGTTTCAGATTTGGGGTATAGGGTTTTGAGTTTAGGATTTAGGTGTTTAGGTTATAGGGCTTAGGTTTTAGGGTTTAGTGTTTAGGGTTTAGAGTTGGATTTTTTGTTTTGGGATTAGGGTTTAAATTTTAGTGTTTTTTTTTTTTATTGTTTAGGGTTTATGGTTTAGGGTTTTGGGTTTAAGGTCTAGTGTTTAGGGTTTAAGGTTTAGGGTTTAGGATTTATCGTTTAGGGTTTTGGGTTTAGGGATATAAGGTTTTGGGTTTCGGGCTTAGAGTTTAGGGTTTGAGGTTAGGGTTTAGGGTTTAGGGTTTGGGGTTTTTGGGTTTTGGGTTAAGGGTTTGGCGTTTTAGGGTTTAGGGTTTATGATTTAGGGTTATAGGGTTTAAGGCTTTTGGCTAGGGATTTAGGGTTTAGGGTTTGGGGTTAGGGTTTAGGGTTTAGGTTTGGGTTTTTTGGCTTTAGGGTTTAAAGATTAGTGTTTAAGGTTTCAGGTTTAGGGTTCAGGGTTAAAAGTTTAAAGTTTGGGGTTTAGGTTTTAGGGTTTTAGGGTTTTTGGATTTAGGGTTTAGGTCTTAGGGTTAGGGTTTAGGGTTTTGGATTTAGGGTATAGTTTATAGGGTTTAGGATTTAGGTGTTTAGGTTTTAGGATTTAGGTTTTAGGGTTTAGGGTTTAGTGTTTAGTGTTTAGGGCTTGGGATGTAGGGTTTAGGGTTTTGGGTTTAGGGTGTAAGGTTTAGGGTTAGGGTTTAGGGCTTAGGGTTTAGGATTTAGGGTTTTTGGGTTTACAGTTTAGGGTTTAGGGTTTAGGGTTTAGGGTTATAGTGTTTAGGGTTTAGGGTTTCTGGTTTTGGGTTTGGGGTTTGGGGTTTGGGTTTCGGGCTTAGGGTTTAGGGTTTGGCGTTGAGATTTAGCGTTTATAGGGTCAAGGGTTTAGAGTTTAGTGTTTAATGTTTAGGGTTAGGGTTTAGGGTGTAGTGTTTAGGGTTTAGGGATTTTGGGATTAGGATTTAGCGTTTAGGGTTTTAGGGTTTGGGGTTTAAGGTTTAAGGTTTAAGGTTGTAGGGTTTAGGGTTTCGAGCTTAGGGTTTAGAGTTTGGGGTTAGGGTTTATGGTTTAGGGTTTTGGGTTTTTAGGGTCTAGGGTTTAAGGTTTAGGGTTTAGGGTTTAGGTTTAGGGTTTAGGTTTTAGGGTTTTTGGGTTTAGGGTTTAGGGTTTAGGTTTAGGGTTTAGGGTTTAGGGTTTAGGATTTAGGGTATAGGGTTTAGGGTTTAGTATTTAGGTGTTTAGGTTTTAGGATTTAGGTTTTGGGGTTTAGCGTTTAGGGTTTAGTGTTTAGTATTTAGGGTTTAGGGTGTAGGGTTTAGGTTTTAGGGTTTAGGGTTCAGGGTTTATGGCTTATGTTTTTGGGTTTAGGTTTTTTTGGGTCTAGGGTTTAGGTTTTTTAGCATCTAGTGTATTGGGTTTAGTGTTTAGGGTAGGGTTTAGGGTTTAGTGTTTAGGGTTTAGGGTTTAGGGTTTTGGGTTTGCGATTTAGGTGCTTAGGTTTTAGGTTTTAAGGTTTAGGGCTTTGGGGTTTTAAGGTCTAGGGTTTAGGATTTTGGGTTTAGGTTTTAGGGTTTAGGGTTTAGGGTTTAGGTGTTTAAGTTTTAGGGTTTAGGTGTTTAGGTTTTAGGTTTTAGGGTTTAGGGTTTACGGTTTTGGGTTTAGGGTTTAGGGTTTAGGGGTTTATGTTTCCGGGTTTTGGTTTTGGGGTTTAGGACTTTGAGTTTAGGGTTTAGGGTTTTGGGTTTAGAGTTTAGGATTGAGGGTTTAGGGTTTAGGGTTTTTGGGTTTAGGGTTTAGTGTTTAGGGTTTTGGGTTATAGGGTTTAGGGTTTCGGGATTAGGGTTTCGGGTTGAGGGTTTGACTTTAGGGTTTAGGGTTTATTCTTTTTAGTGTCTAGGGTTTAGGGTTTAGGGTTTAGGGTTAGGTTTTAGGGTTTAGTGTATAGGGCTTAGGAGTTTCGGGTTTAGGGTTTCGGGTTTAGGGTTTAGTGTTTAGGGTTTAGGGCTTAGGTTTTAGGGCTTAGGTTTTAGGGTTTAGGGTTTAGAGTTGGATTTAGGGTTTAGGGATTAGGGTTTAAATTTTAGTGTTTAGTATTTAGGGTTTAGGGTTTACGGTTTTGGGTTTTGGGTTTAAAGTCTAGCGTTTCGGGTTTAGGGTTTAGGGTTTGGCATTAGGGTTTAGGGTTTATAGGGTTTAGGGTTTATAGGGTCTAAGGTTTAGAGTTTAGTGTTTAAGGTTTAGGGTTTAGGATTTAGGGTTAGGGTTTAGGGATTAGTGTTTAGGGTTTTTGAATTTTTGGTTTAGGATTTAGGATTTATGGTTTTTGGGTTTAGGGTTTAGCGTTTAAGGTTTAGGGTTATATGGTTTAGGGTTTCGAGTTTAGGGTTTAGGGTTTGGTGTTAGGGTTTACGATTTAGGGTTTAGGGGTTGTGGGGTCTAGGGTGTAAAGATTAGTATTTAAGGTTTAGGGTTTAGGGTTTAGGTTTTAGGATTTTTGAGTTTAGGGTTTAGGGTTTAAGGTTTGGGTTTAGGGTTTAGGATATAGGGTATAGGGTATAGGGTTTAGGGTTTAGGTGTTTAGGTTTCAGGATTTAGGTTTTAGGGTTTAGGGTTTAGGGTTTAGTGTTTTGTATTTAGGGTTTAGGGTGTTGGGTTTAGGGTTTTGGGTTTAGGGTTTAATGTTTTGGGTTTATGGTTTAGGGCTTATGGTTTTGGGTTTAGGGTTTTAGGGTTTACGGTTTAGGGTTCATGGTTTAGGGTTATAGGGTTTAGTGTTTCGGGTTGATGGTTTTGGGTTTTGGGTTTGGGGTTAGGGGTTGGGGTTAGGGTGTAGGGTTTAGGGTTAGGGTTTTGGGTTTAGGATTTGGGGTCTAGGGTTTAGAGTTTACGGTTTAGGTTTTTTGGTTTTAGGGCTTAGGTTTTATGGTTTAGGGTTTAGAGTTGGATTTAGGGTTTAGGGATTAGGATTTAAATTTTAGTTTTTTGTATTTAGGGTTTAAGGTTTACTGTTTATGGTTTTCGGTTTAAGTTCTAGCGTTTAGGGGTTAGGGCTTGGGGTTTAGGGTTTAGGGTTTAGGGTGTAGGGTTTAGGGTTTAGGGTTATGGGGTTTAGGGCATCGGACTTAGGGTTTAGGGTTTTTAGGGTCTTGGGTTTAGAGTTTAGTGTTTGAGGTTTAGGGTTTAGGGTTTAGATTTAGCGTTTAGGGTT
>NW_026652142.1:0-30000 GCF_029873635.1 Malania oleifera
TTTAGGGTTTGGGCTTATGGTTTTAGGGTTTGGGGTTTACTTTTTAGGGTTCAGAGTTTAGTGTTTTTTGCGTTTAGGGTTTAAGATTTGGGGTTTAGTTTTTTGGGTTTAGGGTTTAAGGCTTATGATTTAGGGTTTAGGGTTTAGGGTTTAGGGTTTAGGGCATAGGTTTTTGGGTCTAGGGTTTAGGGTTTAGGGTTTAGAGTTTAGGGGTTTAGGGTTGACGGTTTAGGGTTTAGGGTTTAATTTTTTGGGTTTAGGGTTTAGGGTTTTGGGTTTTTTGGGTTTAGGGTTTAGGATTTAGGGTTTTAGGGGTTTGTGTTTAGGGTAAAGGGTTTAGCGTTATAGGGTTTTGGGTTTTGGGTTTCGGGTTTTGGGTTTTGGGTTTAGGGTTTTAGGGTTTAGGGTTTAGCGTTTACGGCTTAGTTTTTAGGGCTTTGGGTTTAAGTTTTTGGTGTTTAGGGTTTAGGATTTAGGGTTTAGTTTTTAGGGTTTAGGGGTTTAGGGATTTAGGGTTTAGGGTTTAGGGTTGAGGGGTTTAGGGTTTAGTGTTTAGGGTTTAGGGTTTAGGGTTTACGGTTTGGTGTTTAGTTCTTAGGGTTTAGGATTTAGGGTTTAGGGTTTAGGGTTTAGTGTTTAGGTCTTAGTGTTTAGGATTTAGGGTTTAGGGTTTAGGGTTTAGGGTTTTAAGGTTTAGAGGTTTAGGGTTTTGTGTTTGGGGTTTAGGGTTAAGGGTTTGGGGTTTAGTGTTTAGTGTTTAGGTTTTAGGTTTTAGGGTTTAGGGTTTAGTGTTTAGAGTTTAGGGATTATGGTTTAGGGTTTTTTGGGTTTAGGGTTTAGGGTTTAGGGTTTAGGGTTTAGGGTTTTGTTTTTAGGGTTTAGGGTTTAGGGTTTTGGGTTTTGTGTTTAGGATTTAGGGTTTAGGGTTTAGGGTTTAGGGCATAGGTTTTAGGGTTTAGGGTTTAGGGTTTAGGGTTTAGGGTTTAAAGTCTAGGGGTTTAGGGTTCTGGGTTTAGGATTTACGATTTTGGGTTTTGGGTTTTCAAGGTTTAGAGTTTAGGATTTAGGGCTTAGGGTTTTTTGTGTTTAGGGTCTAAGGATTAGGGTTTAGGATTTAGGGTTTATGGTTTTTTGGGTTTAGGGTTTAGGGTTTAGGGTTTTAGGGTTTTGGGTTTTGGGTTTATTGTTTAAGGGTTTAGGTTTTATTTTTTAGCGTTTAGTTTTTAAGGTTTAGGGGTTTAGGTTTTTGGGTTTAGGGTTTAGTTTTGAGGGTTTTGGGGTTGGGGTTTAGGGTTTAGAGTATATGATTTAGGGTTTTGGGTTTAGGGTTTAGGGCATAGGTTTTAGGGTCTACGGTTTAGGGTTTAGGGTTTAGGGTTTATGGTTTAGGGGTTTAGGGTTTAGGGTTTAGGATTTAGGGTTTAGGGTTTTGGGTTTAGGGTTTTAGGGTTTAGGGTTTCGGATTTAGGGTTTATGGTTTCGGGTTTAGGGTTTATGTTTTAGGGTTTAGGGTTTAGGGGTTAGGGTTTGGTGTTTTTGGTTTAGGGTTTAGGGTTTAGGGTTTAGGGTTTAGGGTTTAGGGTTTAGGGTTTAGGGTTTAGGGTTTAGGGTTAGGCTTTAGGCTTTAAGGTTTAGGATTTAGTGTTTAGGGTTTAGAGTTTAGGGTTTAGGGTTTTTTGGGTTTAAGGCATTGGGTTTAGGGTTTTAGGGTTTTGGGTTTAGGGTAAAGGGTTTAGCGTTATAGGGTTTAGGGTTTAGGGTTTAGTTTTTAGGGTTTAGGCTTTAGGGTTTTAGGGTTTAGGGTTTAGGATTTAGGGTTCAGTTTTTAGGGTTTAGGGGGTTAGGGTTTTAGGGTTTTAGGGTGTTTGGTTTTGGGTTTTTTGGGTTTAGGGTTTAGGGTTTAGGGTCTAGGGTTTCGGATTTAGGGTATAGGGTTTAGGTCATACGTTTTAGGGTTTAGGGGTTTGTCGTTTAGTGTTTAGGGTTTTGGAGTTTAGGGTTAGGGTTTAAGGTTTAGTGTTTAGGGTTTTGTTTTTAGGGTTTAAGGTTTATCATTTGGGTTTTAGGGTTTAGGATTTAGGGTTTAGGGCATAGAATTTTAGTTTTAGGGTTTAGGGTTTAGTGTTTAGGGTTTGGGGTTTAGGGGTTTAGGGTTCTAGGTTTGGGATTTAGGGTTTTGGGTTTTGGGTTTTGGGTTTAAGGTTTTTAGGGTTTAGGGTTTAGGATTTAGGGTTTAGGGTTTTTTTGGGTTTAGGGTTTAGGGTTTAGGATTTAGGGTTTAGGGTTTTTTGGGTTTAGGGTTTAGGGTTTAGGGTTTTAGGGTTTTGGTTTAGGGTTTAGCGTTATAGGATTTAGGGTTTAGCGTTTTGGGTTTTGGGTTTTGGGTTTATGATTTTAGGGTTTAGGTTTTACGTTTTAGGGTTTTGTTTTTAGGGTTTAGGGTTTAGGGTGTTAGGGCTTAGGGTTTAAGATTTCGGGTTTAGTTTTTAGGGTTTAGGGTTTTTTTTTTAGGGTTTAGGGGTTATGATTTAGGGTTTAGGGGTTAGGACATAGGTTTTAGGGTCTTGGGTTTAGGATTTAGGGTTTAGGGTTTAGGGGTTTAGTGTTTAGGGTTTATAATTTAGGGCTTAGGGTTTCTGGTTTCGGGTTTTAGGGTTTAGGGATTAGGGTTTTTTGGGTTTAGGGCCTAGGGTTTTGGGTTTTAGGGTTTTGGGTTTATGGTTTAGGGTTTAGCGTTATAAGGTTTAGGGTTTAGGGTTTAGGGTTTCGGGGTTTGGGTTTTGGGTTTAGGGTTTTAGGGTTTAGGGTTTATGATTTAGGGTTTAGGGTTTAGGGTTTTGGGCATAGATTTTAGGGTCTAGGGTTTAGGGTTTAGGTTTTAGGGTTTAGGGTTTAGGGTTTTAGTGTTTAGTGTTTAGGGTTTAGGGTTTAGTGTTTAGGCCTCAGGGTTTAGTGTCTAGGTCTTAGGGATTAGGGCATAGGTTTTTGGGTCTAGGATTTTAGGGTTTAGGGGTTTTGGTTTAGGGTTTAGGATTTAGGGTTGAGCGTTTAGGGTTTTGGGGTTTAGGGTTTAGGGTTTAAGGTTTAGGGCTTATGTTTTAGGGTTTTTGATTTAGGGGTTAGGGTTTGGGGTTTTTTGTTTAGGGTTTAGGGTTTATGATTTAGGGTTTTTTGGGTTTAGGGTTTAGGGTTTAGGGCATAGGTTTTAGGGTTTCGGGCTTAGGATTTAGGAATTAGGGTTTAGGGTTTAGGGTTTAGGGTTTAGGGTTTAGTGTTTAGGGTTTAGGGTTTAGGGTTTAGGATTTAGGGTTTAGGGTTTAGGTCTTAGGGTTTAGGGTTTAGGGTTTAGGATTTTGGGTTGTAGTGTTTTGGGCTTAGGGTTTAGGGTTTAGGGTTTAGCGTTTAGGGGTTTAGGGTTTAGGGGTTTTGGGTCTAGTGTTTGGGGTTTAGGGTTTGGGGTTTGGGGTTTAGTATTTAGTGTTTTGGTTTTAGGTTTTAGGGTTTAGGGTTTAGGGTCTAGAGTTTAGGGATTAGGGTTTAGGGTTTTTTGGGTTAAGGGTTTAGGGTTTTTTGGGTTTATGGTTTAGGGTTTAGTTCTTAGGGTTTAAGGTTAAGGGTTTATGATTTTTGGTTTAGGTTTTAGTGTTTAGGTCTTAGGGTTTAGGGTTTAGGGTTTAGGGGTTTTGGGTTTAGTGTTTGTGGTTTAGGGTTTAGGTTTTGGGGTTTTGTATTTAGTGTTTTGGTTTTAGTTTTTAAGGTTTAGGGTTTAGGGTTTAGAGATTAGGGAATAGGGTTTAGGATTTTTTGGGTTTAGGGTTTAGGGTTTAGGGTTTGGAGTTTAGTGTTTAGGGTTTAGGGTTTAGGGCCTTTTGGGTTTAGGGTTTAGGGTTTAGGTTTTTAGGGCTTTGGGTTTAGGTTAAAGGGTTTAGCATTATTGGGTCTAGGGTTTAGTGTTTCGAGTTTAGGGTTTTAGGGTTTAGGGTTTACTTTTTAAGGTTTAGGGTTTAGGGTTTATGATTACGGGTAGAGGGTTTATGGTTTAGGGAATACGTTTTAGGGTCAAGGGCCTAGGGTTTTGGGTTTAGGGTTTAGGGTTTAGGGGTTTAAGGTTTAGGGTTTAGGATTTAGGGCTTAGGGTTTAGGGTTTAGGGCTTTAGGGTTTAGGGTTTCGGATTTAGGGTTTAGGGTTTCGGGTTTAAGGTTTATGTTTTAGGGTTTAGGGTTTAGGGGTTAGGGTTTGGGGTTTTTGGTTTAGGATTTAGGGTTTAGGGTTTGGGGTTTAGGGTTTAGGGTTTTCTCGGTTTAGGGTTTAGGGTTTAGGGTTTAGTGTTTAGGTTTTAGGTTTTAGGGTTTAGGGTTTAGGGTTTTGGGGTTAGGGTTTGGGGTTTACGGTTTGGGGTATAGTTTTTAGGGTTTAGGGTTTAGTGTTTAGGGATTAGGGTTTAGGGTTTAGGATTTAGGGCTTATGGTTTAGGGTTTAGGGCATATGTTTCAGGGTTTAGGGTTTAGGTTTGAGGGGTTTCGGGTTTAGTTTTTGGGGTTTAGTGTTTAGGGTTTAGGGTTCTGGGTTTGGGGTTTAGGGTTTAGGGTTTACGGTTTAGTGTTTAAGTCTTACGATTTAGGGTTTAGGATTTAGGGTTTTGGGGTTTAGGGCTTAGGGTGTAGGATTTAGGTTTTAGGTAGGGTTTAGGGTTTTGGGGTTAGGGTTTGGGGTTTTTGGTTTACGGTTTAGTGTTTGGGGTTTAAGGTTTAGGGTTTAGGGTTTTTTGGGTTTGGGGTTTAGGGTTTACGGTTTAGGGTATAGTTTTTAGGGTTTAGGGTTTGGTGTTTAGGGTTTAGGGTTTAGGGTTTAGGATTTAGGGCTTATGGTTTAGGGTTTAGGGCATAGGTTTTAGGGTTTAGGATTTAGGGTTTAGGGTTTAGGGTTGAGGGGTTTCGGGTTTAGTGTTTGGGGTTTAGTGTTTAGGGTTTTGGGTTCTAGGTTTTCGGTTTTGGGTTTTGGGTTTACGGTTTACGGTTTAGTGTTTAAGTCTTTCGATTTAGGGTTTAGGATTTAGGGTTTAGGGGTTTAGGGTTTAGGGTCTTGGGTTTAGGTTTTAGGTTTTGGGTTTTAGGGTTTAGGGTTTAGGTTTTAGAGTTTAGGAATTACGGTTTAGGGTTTTTTGGGTTTAGGGTTTAGGGTTATTTTTTAGGGTTTAGGGTTTAGCATTTAGTTTTTAGGGTTTAAGGTTCAGGGTGTATGGTTTAGGGTTTGGTGTTTTGTGTTTAAGGTTTGGGGTTTAGTGTTTAGGGTTGAGTGTTTAGGTCTTAGGGTTTAGGGTTTAGGATTTAGGGTTCAGGGTTTTTGGTTTAGGGTTTAGGTTTTAGGGTTTAGGGTTTAAGGTGTAGGGGTTTAGGGTTTAGGGTTTAGTGTTTAGGTTTTAGGTTTTAGGGTTTAGGGTTTAGGTTTTAGAGTTTAGGAATTATGGTTTAGGGTTTTTTGGGTTTAGGGTTTAGGGTTTGGATTTAGGGTTTAGGGTTTAGGATTTAGTTTTTAGGGTTTAGGGTTTAGGGTTTAGGGTTTAGGGTTTAGTATTTAGTATTTATGGTTTAGGGTTTTGTGTTTAGGGTTGAGTATTTAGGTCTTAGGATTTAGGGTTTAGGATTTAGGGTCAGGGTTTTTTGTTTAGGGTTTAGGGTTTAGTTTTTAGGTCTTAGTTTTTAGGGTTTAGGGTTTAGGGTTTAGGGTTTAGGGTTTAGGGTTTAGGGTTTAGGGTTTAGGGTTTAGGGTTTTGGGGTTGGGGTTTGAGGTTTTTGGTTTAGGGTTTAGTGTTTAGGGTTTAGGGTTTTGGTGTTGGGGTTTGAGGTTTTTGGTTTAGGGTTTAGTGTTTAGGGTTTAGGGTTTAGGGTTTAGGGTTTTGGGGTTGGGGTTTGAGGTTTTTGGTTTAGGGTTTAGTGTTTAGGGTTTAGGGTTTAGGGTTTTTTGGGTTTAGGGTTTAGGGTTTAGGGTTTAGGGTTTAGGGTTTTTTGGGTTTAGGGTTTAGGGGTTACAATTTTAGGGTTTTGGTTTAGTTTTTAGCGTTATAGGATTTAGGATTTAGCGTTTCGGCTTTTTGGGTTTTGGGTTTATGATTTTACGGTTTAGGTTTTAGGTTTTAGGGTTTTGTTTTTAGGGTTTAGGGTTTAGGGTGTTAGGGCTTAGGGTTTAAGATTTCGGGTTTAGTTTTTAGGGTTTAGGGTTTTGGTTTTAGGGTTTAGGGGTTATGATTTAGGGTTTAGGGTTAAGACATAGGTTTTAGGGTCTAGGGTTTAGGATTTAGGGTTTAGGGTTTAGTGTTTAGGGTTTAGGATTTAGGGCTTACGGTTTCAGGTTTCGGGTTTTAGCGTTTAGGGATTAGGGTTTTTTGGGTTTAGGGCCTACGGTTTTGGGTTTAGGGTTT
The DNA here is from genome assembly GCF_029873635.1 of Malania oleifera. Classification (NCBI taxonomy): domain Eukaryota; kingdom Viridiplantae; phylum Streptophyta; class Magnoliopsida; order Santalales; family Ximeniaceae; genus Malania; species Malania oleifera. The sequence goes on from NW_026652142.1 coordinate 6,420, forward strand.
TGGGTTTATGGTTTTGGGTTTAGCGTTATAAGGTTTAGGGTTTAGGGTTTCGGGTTTTTGGTTTTGGGTTTAGGGTTTTAGGGTTTAGGGTTTATGATTTAGGGTTTAGGGTTTAGCGTTTTGGGCATAGATTATATGGTCTAGGGTTTAGGGTTTAGGTTTTAGGGTTTAGGTTTTAGGGTTTTAGTGTTTAGTGTTTAGGGTTTAGGGTTTAGGGTTTAGTGTTTAGGCCTTAGGGTTTAGTGTCTAGATCTTAGAGATTAGGGCATAGGTTTTTGGGTCTAGGATTTTAGGGTTTAGGGGTTTTGGTTTAGGGTTTAGGATTTAGGGTTGAGGGTTTAGGTTTTAGGGTTTTGGGGTTTAGAGTTTCGGTTTTAGGGTTTAGGGTTTATGTTTTAGGGTTTTTTATTTAGGGGTTAGGGTTTGGGGTTTTTTGTTTAGGGTTTAGGGTTTATGATTTAGGGTTTTTTGGGTTTAGGGTTTAGCATTTAGGGTTTAGGGTTTAGGGCATAGGTTTTAGGGTTTTGTGCTTGGGGTTTAGGAATTAGGGTTTAGGGTTTAGGGTTTAGGGTTTAGGGTTTAGGGTTTAGGGTTTAGGTCTTACGGTTTAGGGTTTAGGGTTTAGGATTTTGGGTTTAGGGTTTAAGGTTTAGTGTTTAGGTCTTAGGGTTTAAGGTTTAGCATTTAGGGGTTTTGGGTATAGTATTTGGGGTTTAGGGTTTAGGGTTTAGGGTTTAGGGTTTGGGGTTTAGTGTTTAGTGTTTTGGTTTTAGGTTTTAGGGTTTAGGGTTTAGGGTTTAGAGTTTAGGGATTAGGGTTTACGATTTTTTGGGTTAAGGGTTTAGGGTTTAGGGCTTTTTAGGTTTATGGTTTAGGGTTTAGGTCTTAGGGTTTAGGGTTTAGGGTTTAGGATTTTTGGTTTAGGGTTTAGTGTTTAGGTCTTAGGGTTTAGGGTTTAGGGTTTAGGGGTTTTGGGTTTAGTGTTTGTGGTTTAGGGTTTAGGTTTTAGGGTTTATTATTTAGTGTTTTGGTTTTAGATTTTATGGTTTAGGGTTTAGGGTTTAGAGATTAGGGAATATGGTTTAGGGTTTAGGGTTTTGGGTTAGGGTTTGGAGTTTAGTGTTTAAGGTTTAGGGTTTTTTGGGTTTAGGGTTTAGGGTTTAGGTTTTTAGGCATTTTGGGTTTAGGGTAAAGGGTTTAGCATTATTGGGTCTAGGGTTTAGTGTTTCGGGTTTAGGTTTTTGGGTTTAGGGTTTTAGGGTTTAGGGTTTACTTTTTAAGGTTTAGGGTTTAGGGTTTATGATTTGGGGTAGAGGGTTTATGGTTTAGGGTATAGGTTTTAGGGTCAAGGGCTTAGGGTTTTGGGTTTAGGGTTTAGGGTTTAGGGCTTAGGGGTTTAAGGTTTAGGGTTTAGGATTTAGGGCTTAGGGTTTAGGGTTTAGGGCTTTAGGATTTAGGGTTTTGGGTTTAAGGTTTATGTTTTAGGGTTTAGGGTTTAGGGGTTAGGGTTTGGGATTTTTGGTTTAGTATTTAGGGTTTAGGGTTTGGGGTTTAGGATTAAGGGTTTTCTCGGTTTAGGGTTTAGGGTTTAGTATTTAGGTTTTAAGTTTTAGGGTTTAGGGTTTAGGGTTTTGGGGTTAGGGTTTGGGGTTTTTGGTTTATGGTTTAGGGTATAGTTTTTAGGTTTTAGGGTTTGGTGTTTAGGGTTTAGGGTTTAGGGTTTAGGATTTAGTGCTTATGGTTGAAGGTTTAGGGCATAGGTTTTAGTGTTTATGGTTTAGGGTTTAGGGTTTAGGGTTCAGGGGTTTCGGGTTTAGTCTTTGCGGTTTAGTGTTTTGGGTTTAGTGTTATGGGTTTTGGGTTTTGGGTTTAGGGTTTAGGGTTTATGGTTTGGTGTTTAAGTCTTAAGATTTAGGGTTTAGGATTTAGGGTTTAGGGGTTTAGGGTTTAGGGTTTGGGGATTAGGGTTTAGGTTTTAGGTTTTAGGTTTTAGGGTTTAGGGTTTAGGTTTTAGAGTTTAGGAATTACCGTTTAGGGTTTTTTGGGTTTAGGGTTTAGGGTTTGTGTTTAGGGTTTAGGGTTTAGGATTCAGTTTTTAAGGTTTAAGGTTTAGGGTTTAGGGTTTAGTGTTTAGTGTTTATGGTTTAGGGTTTAGTGTTCAGGGTTGAGTGTTTAGGTCTTAGGGTTTACGGTTTAGTATTTAGGGTTCAGGGTTTTTGGTTTAGCGTGTAGGGTTTAGGGTTTAAGGTTTAGTTTTTAGGTCTTAGGGTTGAGGGTTTAGGGTTTTGGGGTTTAGGGTTTAGTGTTTAGGATTTAGGGTTTGGGATTTAGGGTTTGGGGTATTTTGTTTTGGGTTTAGGGTTTATGGTTTAGGGTTTGGGTTTAAGGTTTAGGGTTTAGGATTTAGGGTTTGGGATTTAAGGTTTAGGGTTTGGGGTTTAAGGTTTAGGGTTTGGGGTTTAGGGTTTGGGGTTTGGGGTTTGAGGTTTAGGGTTTAGTTTTTAAGGTTTTGGGTTTAGGGTTTAGGGTTTCGGAGTTTAGGGTTTTAGGATTTATGTTTTCAGATTTAGGGTTTAGGGTTTAGAGTTTTGGGTTTTTTGGGTTTTGGGTTTAGGGTTTAGTGTTATAGGGTTTCTGGTTTTTAGTTTTGGGTTTAGGGGTGTAAGGGTTTAGGATTTAGGAATTAGGGTTTCAGGGTTTAGGGTTTATGGTTTATGGTTTAGTTTTTAGGGTTGAGGGTTTAGGATTTATTGTTTATGTTTTAGGATTTAGGTTTTAGGGTTTTAGGGTTTTGGGTTTGGTGTTTAAGGTTTAGGGTTCAGGGTTTAGGGTTTAGTTTTTAGGGTTTAGGGTTTAGGGGTTTAATGTTTTAGGATTTAGGTTTTCGGATTTAGGGTTTAGGGTTTAGTGTTTAGAGTTTAGGGTTTAGTGTTTAGGGTTTAGGGTTTAGGGTTTAGGATTTAGGGTTTAGGGTTTAAGGGTTAGGGTTTGGGTTTTTTGGTTTAGGGTTTAGGGTTTATGGTTTAGCATTTAGGGTTTTTTAGGTTTAGGGTTTCGGGTTTAGGGTTTAGGGTTAGGGTTTAGGATTTAGGGTTTAGTTTTTAGGGTTTAGGGTTCAGGGTTTTGAATTTAGGGTTTAAGGTTTATGTTTGGGGTTTCGAGTTGAGGGTTTAGGGATCAGGGTTTATAGTTTAGGGTTCAAGCTTTAAGGTTTAGGGTTTAAGTGTTTAGGGTTTAGCGGTTGAGATGTAGGGTGTAGGGTTTAGGGTTTATAGTTTAGGGTTTAGGTTTTCGGATTTAGGGTTTAGGGTTTAGGGTTTAGAGCTTAGGGTCTAACGTTTAGGGTTTTTTGGGTTTAGGGTTTTGGGTTTAAGGTTTTGTGTTTAGGTCTTTGGGTTTAAGGTTTTGGGTTTAGGGTTGAGGTTTTAAGGTTTTAGGATTTTTAGGGATTGGGGTTTAGGTTTTAGGAATAAGGGCTTGTGGTTTTTTGGGTTAGGGTTTAGGGTTTACAATTTAGGGTTTAGGGTTTTATGGTTTAGAGTTTAGGGTTTGGGGTTTACAGTTTAGGGTTTAGTTTTTAGGGTTTATGGTTTAGTATTTATGGTTTACGGTTTAGGATATAGGATTTAGGGTTTAGGGTTTAGGGGTTAGGGTTTGGGGTTTTTCGTTTAGAGTTTAGGATTTAAGGTTTCATTTTTAGGGTTTAGGGTTTAGGGTTTAGGGTTTAGGGTTTAGGGTTTAGGGTTTAGTGTATTGGGTTTAGGGTTTAGGGTTTAGGGCATACGTTTTAGGGATTAGGGTTTAGTGTTTAGGGTTTAGGTTTTAGGGTTTTAAGGTTTAAGGTCTACGTTTTAGGGTTTAGGTTTTTGGATTTTTTAGGTTTACAGTTTTGGGTTTAGGATTTAGGGTTTAGGGTTTAGGGATTAGTTTTTATGGTTTTGGGTTTAAGGTTTTAGGATTTAGTGTTTAGGATTTAGTGTTCATTTTTTAGGGTCTAGGATTTGGGGTTTAGGGTTTTAGTGTTTAAGGTTTTACAGTTTAGGGTTTAGGGTTTAGGGTTTAGGGCTTAGAGTTTTGGATTTATGATTTGGGGTTTAGGGTTTAGGGCATAGGTTTTAGGGTCTAGTGTTTAGGGTTTAGTGTTTAGGGTTTTGGGTTTATAGTTTCAAGGTTTAGGGTTTAGGGTTTAGGGTTTAGGGTTTATGATTTAGGGTTCAGGGTTTAGGGTTTAGGGTTTAGGGTTTATGATTTTGGGTATAGGGTTTAGGGCATGGGGTTGAGGGTTTTTGATTTAGGGTTCAGGGGTTAGGGTTTAGGGTTTAGGATTTAGGGTTTAGGGTTTAGGGTTTAGGGTTTAGGGTTTCGGATTTAGGGTTTTAGGTTTAGGATTTAGGGTTTGTGTTTTGGGGTTTAAGGTCCACCGTTCACTGTTTTTTCTTGTTTAGGATTTTGAGTTTGGTGTTTAGGGTTGTTTATGATTTAAGGTTTAGTTTTTCGGGTTTAGGGTTTAGGGTTTTGGAAATAGGGGTTTAGGGTTTAGGGCTTAGGATATAGGGTTTAGGGTTTAGGGCTTAGGGTTTGGAGCATAGATTTTAGGGTTTAGGGTTTAGGATTTAGGATTTAGGGGTTTAGGGTGTAGGCTTTTGGATTTAGTGTTTATGGTTTAGGGTTTAGGGTTTTAGGGTTTAGGGTTCCAGATTTATGGTTTAGGGTTTAGTTTTTAGGGTTAGGTTTTAGGGTTCTGGGTTTAGGGTTTAGGGTTTATGGTTTAGGGTTTATGGTTTGTGGGTTTATGGTTTAGGGTTTAGGATTTAGAGTTTAAGGTTTAGGGTTTTGGGTTTTAGGGTTTAGGATTTAGGGTTTTCCGTTTTGGGTTTTGGGTTTTAGGGTTTAGGGTTTCAGATTTAGGGTTTTAGGTTTAGGGTTTAGGGTTTACGTTTTAGGGGTTTACGGTGTACGGTTTAGGGTGCAGGTTTTAAGGTTTAAGGTTTAGGGTTTAGGGTTTAGGGTTTAGGGTTTTAGGGACTTGGGTTTAGGGTGTAGGATTTCGCGTTATGGGGTTTTGGGTTTAGGGTTTCGCATTTAGGGTTTTCGGTTTTAAGGTTTAGGGTTTAGTGTTTAGTTTTTAGGGTTTTGGGTTTAGGGTTTTAGCGTTTTAGGGTTTAGGGTTTTAGGGTTTAGGGTTTAGGGCTTAGGGTTTAGTGTTTAGGGTTTAGTTTTTAGGGTTTATGGTTTAAGGTTTTAGGGTTTAGGGTTTAGGTTTTAGTGTTTAATTTTTGGGGTCTAAGGTTTTGGGTTTTGGGTTTAGAGTTTTAAGGTTTAGGCTTTTAGGGTTAAGGGTTTAGGATTTTGGGTTTAGGGTTTAGGGTTTTAGTGTTTCAGGTTTTACGGTTTAGGGTTTAGGATTTATGGTTTAGTTTTTAGGGGTTAAGGTTTAGAGCTTAGGGTTTAGGGTTTATGATTTTGGGTTTTGGGTTTAGGGTTTAGGACATAGGTGTTAGGGGAGGGTTTAGGGTTTTACGTTTAGGGTTTTGGGTTTACGGTTTCAGGGTTTAAGGTTTAGGGCTTAGGGGTTTAAGGTTTAGGGTTTAGGATGGGGTTTAGGGTTTACGGTTTACGGTTTGTGTTTTAAGGTTTAGGGTTTAGAGTTTTTAAGGTTTAGGGTTTCGGGTTTTGTTTTTAGGGTTTAGGGTTTATGGTTTGGGGTTTAGTTTTTAGTGTTTAGGGTTTTGGGTTTAGTGGTTTAGGGGTTAGGGTTAAGGATTTAGGGTTTAGGGCCTAGGTTTTAGGGTTTAGGGTTTAGGATTTGGGGGTTTAGAGTTTAGGGTTTAGGGTTTTGGGTTTTGGGTTTAGGGTTTAGGGTTTAGGACATAAGTTTTAGGGTTGAGGGTTTATGGTTTAGGGAGTTGGGGATTAGGGTTTTGTGTTTATGGTTTTGGGCTTAGTGTTTAGGGTTTAGGGTTTACGGTTTAGTGTTTAGGTCTTAGGGTTTGGGGTTTGGGGTTTAGGGTTTAGGGTTTAGGGTTTTGGTTTTAATGTTTAAGGTTTAGGGTTTTTAGGGTTTAGGGCTTCGGATTTAGGGTTTTGGGTTTAGGGTTTAGGGTTTATGTTTTAGAGTTTAGGGTTTAGGTTTTAGGGTTTTCTTTTTGAGGTTTAAGGTTTAGGGTTTAGGGTTTAGGATTTTTGGTTTAGGGTTTTGGGTTTAGGGTTTGTGGGGATTAGGGTTTTAGGGTGTAAGGTTTTAGTGTTTGGGTTTAGGATTTAAGGTTTAGTTTTTACGGTTTGGGGTTCAGGGCTTAGGGTTTAATGTTTATGATTTAGGGTTATGGCTTTTGGGTTTAGGGCATAGGTTTTAGGGTCTAGGGCTTAAGGTTTAATGTTTAGGGTTTTGGTTTACGGTTTTAGGGTTTAGGGTTTAGGGTTTAGAGTTTATGATTTAGGGTTTAGGGTTAAGGGTTTAGGGCATAGGTTTTAGGGTCTAGGGTTTAGGGGTTCAGGGTTTAGCGTTTAGGATTCAGGATTAGAGATTAGGGTTTTGGGTTTTAGGGTTTAGGGTTTCGAATTTAGGGTTTTAGGTTTACGGTTTAGGGTTTGTGTTTTATGGTTTAGGGTTTAGGGTTTAGGATTTTTTGGGTTTAGGGTTTCGGGATTAGTGTTTAGGGTTTAGGGTTTAGGGTTTAGGTTTAGGGTTTATGGTTTAGGGTTTAAGGTTTAGGGTTTAGGGTTTCGGGTTTAGGGGTTTAAGGTTTATGGTTTAGGATTTAGGGTTTTCGATTTAGGGTTTAAGATTTATGATTTAGGGCTTAGGTTTTGGGTTTAGGGTTTAGAATTTAGGGGTTTAAGGTTTAGGGTTTGGGATTTACGATTTAGGGTTTAGGGTTTAGGGTTTTACGGTTTTGGGTTCCGAATTTAGGGTTTAGGGTTTAGTTTTTAGGGTTTTGGGTTTAGGGTTCTAGGTTTAGGATTTAGGGCTTAGGGTTTAGGGTTCAGGGGTTTAGGGTTTATAATTAAGGGTTTAGTGTTTTTTGCGTTTGGAGTTTATGGTTTAGGGTTTAGAATTTAGGGTTTAAGGTTTAGTTTTTAGGGTTTAGAGTTTAAGGTTTGGGGTTTAGGACATAGGTTTTAGTGTTTAGGGTTTAGAATTTAGGGTTGAGGGGATTAGGGTTTGTTTAGGGTTTAGTGTTTTGGGTTTTGGGTTTTGGGTTTTGTGTTTTAGTCATATGGTTTAGGGTTTAGGGTTTAGGATTTTGGGTTTGGGTTTAGCGTTTAGGGTTTAGGGTTTTGGGTTTAGGGTTTAGGGTTTATGTTTTAGAGTTTAGGGTTTAAGGTTTAGGGTTTTCTTTTCGAGGTTTAAGGTTTAGGGTTTAGGGTTTAGGGTTTAGGGTTTAGGATTTTGGGTTTAGGGTTTGTAGGGATTAGGGTTTTAGGGTGTAAGGTTTTAGTGTTTGGGTTTTGGATTTAAGTTTTAGTTTTTACGGTTTGGGGTTCAGGGCTTAGGGTTTAATGTTTATGATTTAGGGTTAAGGCTTTTGGGTTTAGGGCATAGGTTTTAAGGTCTAGGGCTTAGGGTTTAACGTTTAGGGTTTTTGGTTTACGGTTTTAGGGTTTAGGGTTGAGGGTTTAGAGTTTATGATTTAGGGGTTAGGGTTAAGGGTTTAGAGCATAGGTTTTAGGGTCTAGGGTTTAGGGTTTATGGTTTAGGGGTTTAGGGTTTAGCGTTTAGAATTTAGGGTTTAGAGATTAGGGTTTTGGATTTTAGGGTTTACGGTTTCGAATTTAGGGTTTTAGGTTTACGGTTTAGGGTTTGTGTTTTATGGTTTAGGGTTTAGGGTTTAGGATTTTTTGGGTTTAGGGTTTCGGGATTAGTGTTTAGGGTTTAAGGTTTAGGATTCACGTTTAGGGTTTATGGTTTAGGGTTTAAGGTTTAGGGTTTAGGGTTTCGGGTTTAGGGGTTTAAGGTTTATGGTTTAGGATTTAAGGTTTTCGGTTTAGGGTTTAAGATTTAGGATTTAGGGCTTAGGTTTTTGGGTTTAGGGTTTAGAATTTAGGGGTTTAAGGTTTAGGGTTTAGGATTTAGGATTTAGGGTTTGGGGTTTAGGGTTTTACGGTTTAGGGTTCCGAGTTTAGGGTTTAGGGTTTAGTTTTTAGGGGTTTAGGGTTCTAGGTTTAGGATTTAGGGCTTAGGGTTTAGGGTTCAGGGGTTTGGGGTTTATAATTAAGGGTTTAGTGTTTTTTGCTTTTGGAGTTTATGGTTTAGGGTTTAGAATTAGGGTTTAAGGTTTAGTTTTTAGGGTTTAGAGTTTAGGGTTTGGGGTTTAGGACATAGGTTTTAGTGTTTAGGGTTTAGAATTTAGGATTGAGGGGATTAGGGTTTTGTGTTTAGGGTTTAGTTTTTAGGGTTTTGGGTTTTGGGTTTTGTGTTTTAGTCATATGGTTTAGGGTTTAGGGTTTAGGATTTTGGGTTTGGGTTTAGCGTTTAGGGTTTTGGGTTTTGGGTTTAGGGTTTAGGGTTTATGTTTTAGAGTTTAGGGTTTAGGTTTTAGGGTTTTCTTTTTGAGGTTTAAGGTTTAGGGTTTAGGGTTTAGGGTTTAGGGTTTAGGATTTTGGGTTTAGGGTTTTGGGTTTTGGGTTTGTGGGGATTAGGGTTTTAGGGTTTAAGGTTTTAGTGTTTGGGTTTAGGATATAAGGTTTAGTTTTTACGGTTTGGGGTTCAGGGCTTAGGGTTTAATGTTTATGATTGAGGGTTAAGGCTTTTGGGTTTAGGGCATAGGTTTTAGGGTCTAGGGCTTAGGGTTTAACGTTTAGGGTTTTTGGTTTACGGTTTTAGGGTTTAGGGTTTAGGGTTTAGAGTTTATGATTTAGGGGTTAGTGTAAAGGGTTTAGGGCATAGGTTTTAGGGTCTAGGGTTTAGGGTTTATGGTTTAGGGGTTTAGGGTTTAGCGTTTAGAATTTAGGGTTTAGAGATTTGGGTTTTGGGTTTTAGGGTTTACGATTTCGAATTTAGGGTTTTAGGTTTACTGTTTAGGGTTTGTGTTTTATGGTTTAGGGTTTAGGGTTTAGGATTTTTTGGGTTTAGGGTTTCGGGATTAGTGTTTAGGGTTTAAGGTTTAGGATTCACGTTTAGGGTTTAAGGTTTAGGGTTTAGGGTTTCGGGTTTAGGGGTTTAAGGTTTATGGTTTAGGATTTAAGGTTTTCGGTTTAGGGTTTAAGATTTAGGATTTAGGGCTTAGGTTTTTGGGTTTAGGGTTTAGAATTTATAGGTTTAAGGTTTAGGGTTTAGGATAGGGTTTGGGGTTTAGGGTTTTACGGTTTAGGGTTCCGAATTTAGGGTTTAGGGTTTAGTTTTTAGGGTTTTGGGTTTAGGGTTCTAGGTTTAGGATTTAGGGCTTAGGGTTTAGGGTTCAGGGGTTTAGGGTATATAATTAAGGGTTTAGTGTTTTTTGCTTTTGGAGTTTATGGTTTAGGGTTTAGAATTTAGGGTTTAAGGTTTAGTTTTTAGGGTTTAGAGTTTAGGGTTTGGGGTTTAGGACATAGGTTTTAGTGTTTAGGGTTTAGAATTTAGGGTTGAGGGGATTAGGGTTTAGTGTTTAGGGTTTAGGGTTTTCGGTTTAGTGTTTTGGTCATATGGTTTAGGGTTTAGGGTTTAGGATTTTGGGTTTTGGTTTAGCGTTTAGGGTTTAGGGTTTTAGGTTTTGGGTTTAGGGTTTATGTTTTAGAGTTTAGGGTTTAGGGTTTAGGGTTTTCTTTTTGAGGTTTAAGGTTTAGGGTTTAGGGTTTAGGGTTTAGGGTTTAGGGTTTAGGATTTTGGGTTTAGGGTTTAGGGTTTTTAGGGATTAGGGTTTTAGGGTTTAAGGTTTTAGTGTCTGGGTTTAGGATTTAAGGTTTAGTTTTTACGGTTTGGGGTTCAGGGCTTAGGGTTTAGTGTTTGTGATTTAGGGTTAAGGGTTTAGGGTTTGGGGCGTAGGTTTTAGGGTCTAGGGTTTAGGGTTTAGCGTTCAGGGTTTTGGGTTTACGGTTTTAGGGTTTAGGGTTTAGGGTTTAGGGTTTATGATTTAGGGTTTAGGGTTTAGGGTTTAGGGCATAGGTTTTAGGGTCTAGGGTTTAAGGTTTAGGGTTTAGGGGTTTAGGGTTTAGGGTTTAGGATAGGGTTTGGGGTTTAGGGTTTTACGGTTTAGGGTTCCGAATTTAGGGTTTAGGGTTTAGTTTTTAGGGTTTTGGGTTTAGGGTTTAGGGGTTTAAGGTTTATGGTTTCGGATTTAAGGTTTTCGGTTTAGGGTTTAAGATTTAGGATTTAGGGCTTAGGTTTTTGGGTTTAGGGTTTAGGATTTAGGGGTTTATGGTTTAGGGTTTAGGATTTAGGGTTTACGATTTTGGGTTTAGGGTTTTAGGGTTTAGGGTTCCGGATTTAGGGTTTAGGGTTTAGTTTTTAGGGTTTTGGGTTTAGGGTTCTAGGTTTAGGATTTAGGGCTTAGGGTTTAGGGTTCCGAGGTTTAGGGTTTATAATTAAGGGTTTAACGTTTTTTGCTTTTAGAGTTATGGTTTAGGCTTTAGGGTTTAGGGTTTAGAGTTTAGTTTTTGGGGTATAGGGTTTATGGTTTGGGGTTTAGGACATAGGTTTTAGTGTTTAGGGTTTAGAATTTAGGGTTGAGGGGATTAGGGTTTAGTGTTTTGGGTTTAGTGTTTAGGGTTTAGGATTTTGGGTTTGGGTTTAGCGTTTAGGGTTTAGGGTTTAGGGTTTAGGGTTTATGTTTTAGAGTTTAGGGTTTTGGGTTTAGGGTTTTCTTTATGAGGTTTAAGGTTTAGGGTTTAGGGTTTAGGGTTTAGGGTTTAGGATTTTGGGTTTAGGGTTTTGGGTTTACGGTTTGTAGGGATTAGGGTTTTAGGGTTTAAGGTTTTAGTGTTTGGGTTTAGGATTTAAGGTTTAGTTTTTACAGTTTGGGGTTCAGGGCTTAGGGTTTAATGTTTATGATTTAGGGTTAAGGCTTTTGGGTTTAGGGCATAGGTTTTAGGGTCTAGGGCTTAGAGTTTAATGTTTAGGGTTTTTGGTTTACGGTTTTAGGGTTTAGGGTTTAGGGTTTAGAGTTTATGATTTAGGGGTTAGGGTTAAGGGTTTAGGGCATAGGTTTTAGGGTCTAGGGTTTGGGGTTTATGGTTTAGGGGTTTAGGGTTTAGCGTTTACAATTTAGGGTTTAGAGATTAGGGTTTTGGGTTTTAGGGTTTACGGTTTCGAATTTAGGGTTTTAGGTTTACGGTTTAAGGTTTCTGTTTTATGGTTTAGGGTTTGGGGTTGAGGATTTTTTGGGTTTAGGGTTTCGGGATTAGTGTTTAGGGTTTAAGGTTTAGGATTCACGTTTAGGGTTTATGGTTTAGGGTTTAAGGTTTAGGGTTTAGGGTTTCGGGTTTAGGGGTTTAAGGTTTATGGTTTAGGATTTAAGGTTTTCGGTTTAGGGTTTAAGATTTTGGATTTAGGGCTTAGGTTTTTGGGTTTAGGGTTTAGAATTTAGGGGTTTAAGGTTTAGGGTTTAGGATTTAGGATTTAGGGTTTAGGGTTTAGGGTTTTAGGGTTTAGGGTTCCGAATTTAGGGTTTAGGGTTTAGTTTTTAGGGTTTTGGGTTTAGGATTCTAGGTTTAGGATTTAGGGCTTAGGGTTTAGGGTTCAGGTGTTTAGGGTTTATAATTAAGGGTTTAGTGTTTTGTGCTTTTGGAGTTTATGGTTTAGGGTTTAGAATTTAGGGTTTAAGGTTTAGTTTTTAGGGTTTAGGTTTGGGGTTTGGGGTTTAGGATAGGTTTTAGTGTTTAGGGTTTAGAATTTTGGGTTGAGGGGATTAGGGTTTTGTGTTTAGGGTTTAGTGTTTAGGGTTTAGGGTTTTGGGTTTTGTGTTTTAGTCATATGGTTTGGGGTTTAGGGTTTAGGATTTTGGGTTTGGGTTTAGCGTTTAGGGTTTAGGGTTTAGTTTTTAGGGTTTAGGATTTAAGGTTTAGGATTTAGGGTTTAGGGTTTAGGTTTTAGAGTTTTGGGTTTAGGGTTTAGGGGTTTGTGTTTAGGGGTTAGGGTTTGGGGTTTTTGGTTTAGGGTTTAGGGTTTTGGGTTTAGTATTTAGTATTTAGGGTTTAGGGGTAGGGTTTAGTGCATAGGTTTTAGGGTTTAGGGTTTAGGGTTTAGGGTTTAGGATTTAGGTTTAGGGTTTAGGGTTTTGGGTTTTGGGTTTAGGGTTCTTTGAGTTTAGGGTTTTGGGTTTAGAGTTCAAGGTTTGGGGTTAGGGTTTAGGGTTTAGGGTTTATGGTTTAGTTTTTAGGGTTTTGGGTTTAGGGTTTAGGGCTTAGGTGTTTTTGGTTTAGGGTTTAGGATTTAAAGTTTAGGGTTTAGGATTTATGCTTTAGGGTTTTTTTGGTTTAGGGTTTTGGGTTTAGGGTTTTAGGGTTTTGGGTTTCGGGTTAAGTTCTTAGGGTTTAGGGTTTAGGGTTTTGGATTTTTGGTTTTGGGTTTATAGTTTACGGCATAGGTTTGAGGGTTTAGGGTTTAGGGTTTAGGGGTTTAAGGTTTAGGGTTAGGATTTGGGGCTTAGGGTTTAGGGTTTAGGGTTTCGTATTTAGGGTTTAGGGTTAGGGTTTAGGGCATAGGTTTTAGGGTTTAGGGTTTAGGGTTTAGGATTTAGGGTTTAGGGTTTAGCGTTTTGGGTTATTTGGGTTTAGGGTTTCGAGTTTAGGGTTTAGGTTTTACGGTTTAGATTTTAGGGTTCGGGTTTTTGGGTTTAGGGCATAGTTTTTAGGGTTTATGGTTTAAGGTTTAGGCTTTGAGGTTTAGGAGTTATAGTTTATGATTTTTTAGGTTTAGTGTTTAGGGTTTATGGTTTTAGGGTTTAGGGTTTTGGTTTTCAGGTTTAGTTTTTAGGGTTTAAGGTTTAGGGTTTAGGGTTTAGGGCATAGGTTTGAGGGTTTATGGTATGGGTTTAGGGTTTGGAATTTAGGGGTTTAAGGTTTAGGGTTAGGATTTAGGGTTTAGGGTTTAGGGTTTTAGGGTTTAGGGTTTCGGATTTTGGGTTTAGGGTTTAGTGTTTAGGGTTTAGGGTTTATGGTTTAGGGTTTTGGGTTTAGGGTTTAGGGTTTAACGTTTTGGGTTTATGGTCTTTTGGGTTTAGTGTTTAGGGTTTAGGGTTTAGGGTTTAAGCTTTAGGGTTATGGTTTGGGGTTTGGGGTTTAGGGTTTAGGGTTTAGGTCATACGTTTTAGGGTTTAAGGGTTTAGTGTTTTAGGGTTTAGGGTTTAGGGTTTAGGGTTTAGGGGTTTTGTATTTTAAGGTTTAGGGTTTAGGGTTTGGGGTTTAGTGTTTCGGGTTGGGGGCTTAGTCTTTTGGGGTTAGGGTTTACGGTTTAGGGTTTTGGGTTTAGGGTTTAGTGCATAGTTTTTATGGTTTAGGGTTTACGGTTTTGGGTTTGGGGTTTAGGGGTTTAGTGTTTAGGGTTTAAGATTTAGTTTTTAGGGTTTAGGGTTAAGGGGTTTTTGGGTTTAGGTTTAGGGTTTAGGGTTTAGGGTTTAGGGTTTAGTTTTTAGGGTTTTTGGTTTAGGGTTTAGGGTTTCAGATTATGGGTTTAGGGTTTATGGTTTAGGGCATAGGTTTAAGAGTTTACAGTTTAGGGTCTAGGGTTTAGGATTTAGGGGTTTAGGGTTTAGGGTTTAGGGTTTAGGGTTTAGGGCATAGGCTTTAGGGCTTAGGGTTTAGGATTTAGGGGTTTAGGGTTTAGGATTTAGGGTTTAGGGTTTAGGGTTCCAAATTTAGGGTTTAGGGTTTAGTGTTTTGGGTTTCGAGTTTGGGCTTTTTGGTTTAGTAGTTAGGGTTTGGGGTTTAGGTTTTAGGGTTTAGGGTTTAGGGTTTTAGGGTTTAGTGCCTAGTTTTGAGGGTTTTGGGATTAGGGTTTAGGGTTTAGGGCTTAGGGGTTTAGGTTTTAGGGTTTAGGATTTATGGTTTACGATTTTTTGGGTTTAGTGTTTAGGGTTTTGGGTTTTAGGGTTTTGGGTTTTGGGTTTCAGGTTTAGTTTTTAGGGTTTAGGGTTTAGGGCATAGGTTTGAGGGTTTGTGGTATGGGTTTAGGGTTTGGAATTTAGGGGTTTAAGGTTTAGGGTTGGGATTTAGGTTTTAGGGTTTAGGGTTTTAGGGTTTAGGGTTTCGGATTTTGGGTTTAGGGTTTAGTGTTTAGGGTTTAGGGTTTGGGGTTTAGGGTTTAGGGTTTAGTGTTTAGGTTTTAGGGTTTAGGGTTTAACGTTTTGGGTTTATGGTCTTTTGGGTTTAGTGTTTAGGGTTTAGGGTTTAGGCTTTAGGCTTTAGGGTTAGGGTTTGGGGTTTAGGGTTTAGGGTTTAGGGTTTAGGGTTTCGGGTTAGGGTTTAGGGTTTAGGGTTTGGGGTTTAGTCTTTTGGGTTTAGGGTTTACGGTTTAGGGTTTCGGGTTTAGGGTTTAGGGTTTAGTGCATAGTTTTTAGGGTTTAGCGTTTACGTTTTTGGGTTTGGGGTTTAGGGGTTTAGTGTTTAGGGTTTAAGATTTAGTTTTTAGGGTTTAGGGTTAAGGGTTTTTTGGGTTTAGGTTTAGGGTTTAGGGTTTTAGGGTTTAGGGTTTAGGGTTTAGTTTTTAGGGTTTATGGTTTAGGGTTTAGGGTTTCAGATTATGGGTTTAGGGTTTAGGGTTTAGGGCATAGGTTTTAGAGTTTACGGTTTAGGGTCTAGGGTTTAGGATATACGTGTTTAGGGTTTAGGGTTTAGGGTTTAGGGTTTAGGGTTTAGGGCATAGGCTTTAGGGTTTAGGGTTTAGGATTTAGGGGTTTAGGGTTTAGGATTTTGGGTTTAGGGTTTAGGGTTCCGGATTTAGGGTTTAGGATTTAGTGTTTAGGGTTTAGGGTTTGGGGTTCTTGGTTTAGGAGTTAGGGTTTAGGGTTTAGGGTTTAGGGTTTAGGGTTTAGGGTTTTAGGGTTTAGGGTTTAGGATTTAGGGTTTAGGGTTTAGGGTTTGGGGTTTAGGGTTTATGGCATAGGTTTTAGGGCTTAGGGTTTATGGTTTAGGGTTTAGGGTTTATGGTTTAGAGCATAGTTTTTAGGGTTTAGGGTTTAGGTTTTAGGGTTTATGGCTTAGGTGTTTAGGGTTTAGTGTTTAGGGTTTAGGGTTTAGTGTTTAGGGTTTAGGGTTTAGGGTTTATAGTTTAGTGTTTAGGGTTTAGGGTTTTTTGGGTTTAGGGTTTAGTGTTTAGGGTTTAGTTTTTACGGTATAGGGTTTAGGCATTGGGGTCTAGGGTTTAGGATTTAGGGTTTAGGGTTTAGGGTTTAGGGTCTAGGGCATAGGTTTTAGGGATTAGGGTTTAGGGTTTAGGGGTTTAGAGATTAGGGTTTAGGGTTTAGGATTTAGGGTTTAGGGTTTAGGGTTTAGGGTTCTTTTGGTTTAGGGTTTCGGGTTTAGGGTTTAGGGTTTAAGGTTAGGGTTTAGGGTTTACGATTTAGTTTTTAGGGTTTAGGGTTTAAGGTTTAGGGTTTAGGGTTTAGGGCATACTTTTTTGGGTTTAGGGCTTAGGGGTTTAGGTTTTAGGGTTTAGGATTTATGGTTTAGGGTTTTTTGGGTTTTGTGTTTAGGGTTTATGATTTTAGGGTTTAGGGTTTTGGGTTTCGGGTTTAGTTTTTAGGGTTTAGGGTTTAGGGTTTAGGGTTTAGGGGTTTAGGGTTTAGGGTTAGGATTTAGGGTTTAGGGTTTAGGGTTTTAGGGTTTAGGGTTTCGGATTTTGGGTTTAGGGTTTAGTGTTTAGGGTTTAGGGTTTGGGGTTTAGGGTTTAGGGTTTAGTGTTTAGGTTTTAGGGTTTAGGGTTTAACGTTTTGGGTTTATGGTCTTTTGGGTTTAGTGTTTAGGGTTTAGGGTTTAGGGTTTAGGGTTTAGGGTTAGGGTTTGGGGTTTTGGGTTTAGGGTTTAGGTCATATGTTTTAGGATTTAGGGTTTAGGGTTTAGGGTTTAGGGGTTTAGGGTTTAGGGTTTAGGGTTTAGGGTTCTTTGGGTTTAGGGTTTCAGGTTTAGTGTTTAGGGTTTAGGGTTTAGGGTTTCGGGTTAGGGTTTAGGGTTTAGTTTTTAGGGTTTAGGGTTTACGGTTTAGTGTTTCGTGTTTAGGGCTTAGGGTTTAGGGTTTAGTGCATAGGTTTTAGGATTTAGGGTTTGGGTTTAGGGTTTAGGGTTTAGGTTTTAAGATTTAGTTTTTAGGGTTTAGGGTTAAGTGTTTTTTGGGTTTAGGTTTAGGGTTTAGGGTTTAGGGTTTAGTTTTTAGGGTTTATGGTTTAGGGTTTAGGGTTTAGGGTTTCAGATTATGGGTTTAGGGTTTAGGGTTTAGGGCATAGGTTTTAGGGTTTACGATTTAGGGTCTAGGGTTTAGGATTTAGGGGTTTAGGGTTTAGGGTTTAGGATTTAGGGTTTAGGGTTTAGGGTTTAGGGTTTAGGGTTTACGGCATAGGTTTAGGGCTTAGGGTTTAGGATTTAGGGGTTTAGGGTTTAGGATTTAGGGTTTTAGGGTTTAGGTTTTTAGGGTTTAGGGGTATGATTTAGGGTTTGGGGTTTAGGGTTTGTGGCATAGGTTTTAGGGCTTAGGGTTTAGGGTTTATGATTTTGAGCATAGATTTTATGGTTTAGGGTTTAGGGTTTAGGGCTTAGGTGTATAGGGTTTAGGGTTTAGGGTTTAGGGTTTAGGGTTTAGTGTTTTGGTTTTAGGTTTTGGGGTTTATAATTTAGGGTTTAGAGTTTAGGGTTTAGGGTTTAGGGTTTTTTGGGTTTAGGGTTTAGGGTTTAGTTTTTACGGTATAGGGTTTTGGCATTAGGGTCTAGGGTATAGCATTTAGGGTTTAGGGTTTAGGGTTTAGGGTTTAGTGTTTTGATTTTAGGTTTTAGGATTTATGATTTAGGGTTTAGAGTTTAGGGTTTAGTGTTTTGGGTTTTTTGGGTTTGGGGTTTAGGGTTTAGGGTTTAGTTTTTACGGTATAGGGTTTAGGCATTAGGGTCTAGGGTATAGGATTTAGGGTTTAGGGTTTAGGGTTTCGGGTTTAGAGTTTAGGGCATAGGTTTTAGGGATTAGGCTTTAGGGTTTTGGGGTTTAAGGTTTAGGTTTTAGGGTTTAGGATTTAGGGTTTAGGGTTTTGGGTTTTGGGTTTTAGGGTTTAGGATTTAGGGTTGAGGGTTTAGGATTTTAGGTTTTTG
Organism: Malania oleifera; assembly: GCF_029873635.1. NCBI lineage: Eukaryota > Viridiplantae > Streptophyta > Magnoliopsida > Santalales > Ximeniaceae > Malania > Malania oleifera. Next base: position 23,625 of record NW_026652142.1, read on the forward strand.
GGTTCGGGGTTTATGTTTTAGGGTTTACCGTTTAGTGTTTAGAGATTAGGTTTTAAGGTTTAAGGTCTACGTTTTGGGGTTTAGGGTTTAGGGTTTTTTGGCTTTACAGTTTTGGGTTTAGGGTTTAGGGTTTAGTTTTTATGGTTTTGGGTTTAAGGGTTTGGGATTTAGAGTTTAGGATTTAGTGTTTGGTATTCAGGTTCTAGGGTTTAGGATTTAGGATTTTAGGGTTTAAATTTTTACAGTTTTGGGTTTTGGGTTTAGGATTTAGGGTTTAGGGCTTAGGGTTTTGGGTTTATGATTTAGGGTTCAGGTTTTAGGGTTTAGGGCATAGGTTTTAGGGTCTAGGGTTTAGGGTTTTGGGTTTACGGTTTCAGGGTTTAGGGTTTAGGGTTTAGGGTTTTGGGTTCAAGGTTTAGGGTTTAGGGTTTAGGGTTTATGATTTAGCGTATAGGGTTTAGGGCATGGGGTTTAGGTTTTATGATTTAGGGTTCAGGGGTTAGGGTTTAGGATTTAGGGTTTAGGGTTTAGGATTTAGGGTTTAGGGTTTAGGGTTTAGGGTTTTGGATTTAGGGTTTTAGGTTTAGGGTTTAGGGTTTGTGTTTTGGGGTTTAGTGTCTATCGTTTACAGTTTTTGTTGTTTAGGGTTTTGAGTTTAGTGTTTAGGATTAGGGTTTAGTGTTTATGATTTAGGGTTTAGTTTTTCAGGTTTAGGGTTTAGGGTTTTGGAATTAGGGGTTTAGGGTTTAGGGCTTAGGATTTAGGGTTTAGGGTTTGGAGCATAGGTTTTAGGGGTTAGGGTTTAGGATTTAGGGGTTTAGGGTTTTGGCTTTTAAATTGAGGGTTTATGGTTTAGGGTTTAGGGTTTTAGGGTTTAGGGTTCCAGATTTATAGTTTAGGGTTTAGTTTTTAGGGTTAGGTTTTAGGGTTCTGGGTTTAGGGTTTAGGGTTTAGGGTTTATGTTTTAGGGGTTTACAGTTTAGGGTTTAGGGTGTAGGTTTTAAGGATTAAGGTTTAGGGTTTAGGGTTTAGGGTTTAGGGTTTTAGGGACTTGGGTTTAAGGTATAGGATTTAGTATTATAGGGTTTTGGGTTTAGGGTTTCGCGTTTAGGGTTTTGGGTTTTGGGTTTAGGGTTTTAAGGTTTAGGGTTTAGTGTTTAGTTTTTAGGGTTTAGGGTTTAGGGTTTAAGCGTTTTAGGGTTTAGGGTTTAGGATTTAGGGTTTAGTTTTTAGGGTTTAGGGTTTACGGTTTAGGGATTAGGGTTTATGATAAAGGGTTTCGAGCTTACGATTTAGAGCGTAGGTTTTAGGGTTTAGGGTTTAGGGTTTATGGTTTAGGGGTTTAGGGTTTTGGGTTTAGGGCTTTGGGTTTAGCATTTAGGGTTTAGTTTTTAGGGTTTATGGTTAAGGTTTTAGGTTTTAGGGTTTAGGATTTAGTGTTTAAATTTTAGGGTCTAGGGTTTTGGGTTTTGGCTTTAGAGTTTTAAGGTTTAGGCTTTTATGGTTAAGGGTTTAGGATTTTGGGTTTAGGGTTTTTTTTGGGTTTAGGGTTTTAGTGTTTAAGGTTTTACGATTTAGGGTTTAGGATTTGGGGTTTAGTTTTTAGGGATTAGGGTTTAGAGCTTAGGGTTTAGGGTTTATGATTTTGGGTGTAGGGTTTAGGGTTTAGGGCATAGGTGTTAGGGTCTAGGGTTTAGCGTTTAGGGTTTTGGGTTTACGGTTTCAAGGTTTAGGGTTTAATGTTTAGCGGTTTAAGGTTTAGGGTTTAGGATTTAAGGATTAGGGTTTAGGGTTTCGGATTTAGGGTTTTAGGTTTTGGGTTTAGGGTTTGTGTTTTAGGGTTTAGGGTTTAGTGTTTTTTAGGTTTAGGGTTTCGAGTTTAGTTTTTAGGGTTTAGGGTTTAGGGTTTATGGTTTGGGGTTTAGTTTTTAGTGTTTAGGGTTTTGGGTTTAGTGGTTTAGGGGTTAGGTTTTAGGATTTAGGGTTTAGGTTTTAGGATTTGGGTGTTTAGAGTTTAGGGATTTGGGTTTTGGGTTTTGGGTTTTGGGTTTTGGGTTTAGGGTTTAGGACATAGGTTTTATGGTTGAGGTTTTATGGTTTAGGGAGTTGGGGATTAGGGTTTTGTGTTTATGGTTTAGGGCTTAGTGTTTAGGGTTTAGGGTTTAGGGTTTTGGGTTTAGTGTTTAGGTCTTAGGGTTTAGGGTTTGGGGTTTAGGGTTTAGGGTTTTAGGGTTTAAGGTTTCGGATTTAGGGTTTTGGGTTTAGGGTTTAGGGTTTATGTTTTAGGGTTTAGGGTTTAGGGTTTTTTTCTTTTTAAGGTTTAAGGTTTAGGGTTTAGGGTTTAGGGTTTAGGGTTTAGGATGTTTGGTTTAGGGTTTAGGGTTTTGGGTTTGTAGGCATTAAGGTTTTAGGGTAAAAGGTTTTAGTGTTCGGGTTAGGATTTAAGGTTTAGTTTTTACAGCTTGGGGTTTAGGGTTTAATGTTTATGATTTAGGGTTAAGGGTTTTGGGTTTAGGGCATAGGTTTTAGGGTCAAGGGTTTAGGGTTTAGCGTTTAGGGTTTTGGGTTTACAATTTCAGGGTTTAGGGTTTAGGGTTTAGTGTTTAGGGTTTAGGGTTTATGATTTAGGGTTTAGGGTTTAGGGTTTAGGGCATAGGTTTTAGGGTCTAGGGTTTAGGGTTTAGGGTTTAGGGGTTTAGGGTTTAGGGTTTAGGGGTTTAGAGATTAGGGTTTAGGGTTTTAGGGTTTAGGGTTTCGAATTTAGGGTTTTAGGTTTAGGGTTTAGGGTTTGTGTTTTATGGTTTAGGGTTTAGGGTTTAGGATTTTTTGGGTTTACGGTTTCGGGATTAGTGTTTAGGGTTTAGGGTTTAGGGTTCAGGTTTAGGGTTTATGGTTTAGGGTTTAGGGTTTAGGGTTTAGGGTTTAGGGTTTTGGGTTTAGGGGTTTAAGGTTTATGGTTTAGGATTAGGGTTTTGGGTTTAGTGTTTAAGATTTAGGGTTTAGGGCATAGGTTTTAGGGTTTAGGGTTTAGAATTTAGGGGTTTAAGGTTTTGGGTTTAGGATTTAGGGTTTAGGGTTTAGGGTTTAGGGTTTTAGGGTTTAGGGTTCTGGATTTAGGGTTTAGTTTTTGGGGTTTTGGGTTAAGGGTTCTTCGTTTAGGATTTAGGGCTTAGGGTTTAGGGTTCGGGGGTTTAGGGTTTATAATTATGGGTTCAGTATTTTTTGCTTTTAGAGTTTATGGTTTAGGGTTTAGGGTTTAAGGTTTAGTTTTTAGGGTTTAGAGTTTAGGGTTTGGGGTTTAGGACATAGGTTTTAGTGTTTAGGGTTTAGAATTTAGGGTTGAGGGGATTAGGGTTTAGGTTTCTGGTTTCAGGTTTCAGGTTTAGTGTTTTGGTTATATGGTTTAGGGTTTAGGGTTTAGGGCTTAGGTGTTTTCGGTTTAGGGTTTAGGATTTAAAGTTTAGGGTTTAGTGTTTAGGATTTATGTTTTAGGGTTTTTTTGGTTTAGTGTTTTGGGTTTAGGGTTTTTGGGTTTAGGGTTTCAGGTTAAGTTTTTAGGGTTTAGAGTTTAGGGTTTTGGGTTGTGAATTTTTGGTTTTGGGTTTATGGTTTAGGGCATAGGTTTGAGGGTTTAGGGTTTAGGGTTTAGGGGTTTAAGGTTTAGGGTTAGGATTTGGGGCTTAGGGTTTAGGGTTTAGGGTTTCGTATTTAGGGTTTAGGGCATAGGTTTTAGCGTCTAGGGTTTAGGGTTTAGGATTTAGCGTTTACGGTTTAGGGTTTAGCGTTTAGGGTTATTTAGGTTTACGGTTTCGGTTTTAGGGTTTAGGGTTTATGGTTAGGGTCTAGGGTTTACGGTTTAGATTTTAGGGTTTAGGGTTTAGGGTTTAGGGTTTAGGTTTTAGGGCTTCGGGCATTGTTTTTAGGGTTTATGGTTAAGGGCTTAGGTTTTAAGGTTTAGGATTTATGGTTTACGATTTTTTGGGTTTAGTGTTTAGTGTTTGTGGTTTTAGGGTTTAGGGTTTTGCCTTTCAGGTTTAGTTTTTAGGGTTTAGGGTTTAGGGCATAGGTTTGAGGGTTTATGGTGTCGGTTTAGGGTTTAGGGTTTAGGGTTTGGGGTTTAGGGTTTAGGGTTTAACGTTTTGGGTTTATGGTCTTTTAGGTTTTGTGTTCAGGGTTTAGGGTTTAGGGTCTAAGCTTTAGGGTTAGGCTTTGGGGTTTACGGTTTAGGTCATACATTTTAGGGTTTAGGGTTTTGGGTTTAGGGGTTTAGTGTTTTAGGGTTTAGGGTTTAGGGTTTAGGGTTTAGGGTTTAGGGTTTAGCGTTTCGGGTTTAGCGTTTCGGGTTAGGGTTTAGGGTTTAGGGTTTGGGGTTTAGTCTTTTGGGCTTAGGGTTTACGGTTTTGGGTTTTGGGTTTGGGGTTTAGAAGTTTTAGTGTTTACGGTTTAAGAGTTAGTTTTTAGGGTTTAGGGTTAATGGTTTTTTGGGTTTAGGTTTAGGGTTTAGGGTTTTAGGGTTTAGGGTTTAGGGTTTAGTTTTTAGAGTTTTTCGTTCAAGGTTTAGGGTTTAAGGTTTAGGGCATAGGTTTAAGAGTTTACGGTAGGGTCTAGGGTTTAGGGTTTAAGGTTTAGAGTTTAGGGTTTAGGGTTTAGGGCATAGGCTTTAGGGCTTAGGGTTTAGGATTTAGGGGTTTAGGGTTTGGGATTTAGGGTTTAGGGTTTAGGATTCCTGATTTAGGGTTTAGGGTTTAGTGTTTAGGGTTTAGGGTTTGGGGTTTTTAATTTAGGAGTTAGGGTTTGGGGTTTAGGTTTTAAGGTTTAGGGTTTAGGGTTTTAAGGTTTTGGTTTTAGGGTTTAGGGTTTAGGGTTTTAGGGTTTAGGGCATAGTTTTTAGGGTTAAGGGATTAGGGTTTAGGGTTTAGGGCTTAGGGGTTAAGGTTGTTGGGTTTAAAATTTATGGTTTATGATTTTTTTGGGTTTAGTGTTTAGGGTTTTGGGTTTTAGGATTTAGGGTTTTGGGTTTCAGGTTTAGTTTTTAGTGTTTAGGGTTTTGGGTTTAGGGTTTAGGGCATACGTTTGAGGGTTTATGGTATGGGTTTAGGGTTTGGAATTTAGGGGTTTAAGGTTTAGAATTAGGATTTAGGGTTTAGGGTTTAGGGTTTCGGAGTTTTGGTTTAGGGTTTAGTGTTTGGGGTTTAGGGTTTAGGGTTTATGGTTTAGGTTTTAGGTTTAGGGTTTAACGTTTTGGGTTTATGGTCTTTTGGGTTTAGTGTTTAGGGTTTAGGGTTTAGGCTTTAGGCTTTATGGTTAGGGTTTGGGGTTTAGGGTTTAGGGTTTAGGTCATATGTTTTAGGGTTTAGGGTTTAGGGTTTACGGTTTCGGGTTTTGGGTTTCGAGTTTAGCGTTTTAGGTTAGGGTTTAGGGTTTAGGGTTTGGGGTTTAGTCTTTTGGGTTTAGGGTTTACTATTTGGGGCTTAGGGTTTTGGGTTTGGGGTTTAGTACATAGTTTTTTGGCTTTAGGGGTTACAGTTTTGGGCTTGGGGTTTAGGTGTTTAGTGTCTAAGGTTTAAGATTTAGTTTTTATGGTTTAGGGTTAAGGGTTTTTTGGGTTTACGTTTAGGGTTTAGAGTTTTAGGGTTTAAGGTTTAGGGTTTAGTTTTTAGGGGTTATGGTTTAGGGTTTAGGGTTTCAGATTATGGGTTTAGGGTTTAGGGTTTAGGGCATAGGTTTTAGAGTTTACAGTTTAGGGTCTAGGGTTTAGGGCATAGGCTTTAGGACTTAGGGTTTAGGATTTAGGGGTTTAGGGTTTAGGATTTTGGGTTTAGGGTTTAGGGATCCGGATTTAGGGTTTAGGATTTACTGTTTAGGGTTTAGGGTTTGGGGTTCTTGGTTTAGGAGTTAGGGTTTTGGGTTCATGGTTTTTGGTTTTGGGTTTAGGGTTTTTTAGTTTGGGGTTGAGGATTTAGGGTTTAGGCTTTAGGGTTATGGTTTAGGGTTTATGGCATAGGTTTTAGGACTGAGGGTTTATGGTTTAGGGTTTAGGGTTTATGGTTTAGAGCCTAGTTTTTAGGGTTTAGGGTTAAAGTTTTAGGGTTTATGGCTTAGGTGTTTAGGGTTTAGGGTTTAGGGTTTAGTGTTTTGCTTTTGGGTTTTAGGGTTTATGGTTTAGGGTTTATAGTTTAGTGTTTAGGGTTTAGGGTTTTTTGGGTTTAGGGTTTAGTTTTTACGGTATAGGGTTTAGGAATTAGTGTCTAGGGTATGGGGTCTTGGATTTAGGGTTTAGGGTTTAGGGTTTAGGGTCTAGGGCATAGGTTTTAGTGATTAGGGTTTAGGATTTAGGGGTTTAGAGATTAGGGTTTAGGGTTTAGGATTTAGGGTT
>NW_026652143.1:0-32579 GCF_029873635.1 Malania oleifera
GACGTTGAAGGGGTTTAGTTTTTAGGGTTTAGGGTTTAAGATTTAGGGTTCAGGATTTAGGGTTTAGGGTTTTGGGGTTCAGGGTTCAGGGTTTGGGGTTTAAGGTTTAGGGTTTGGTTTTTAGGGTTTAAGGTTTAGGAATTAGGATTTAGGGTTTAGGGTTTAGGGCATATGTTTTAGGCTCTAGGGTTTAGGGTTTAGTGATTTAGGGTTTAGGGTTTAGGATTTAGGGTTTAGCGTTTAGGGTTTTAGGGTTTAGGGTTTTGAATTTAGGGTTTAGGGTTTAGGGTTTAGGGTTTATGGTTTACAGTTTGGGGTTTAGGGGTTAGTGTTTAGGGTTTTTGGTTTAGGGTTTAGGGTTTAGGGTTTTTTGGATTTTGAGTTTAGGGTTTAGGGTTTAGGATTTAGGGTTTTGGGTTTAGGGTTTTGGTTTTTTGGGTTTAGGGTTTCAGATTTAGGGTTTAGGGTTTAGGTTTTAGGGTTTAGGGTTTAGGGTTTAGCGGTTAGTGTTTGGGGTTTTTGGTTTAGGGTTTAGGGTTTTGGGTTTAGGGTTTTTTGGGTCTGGGTTTAGTGTTTAGGCTTTAGAGTTTAGGGTTAGGGTTTAGGGTTTGGGGTTTAGGGTATCGTGTTTAGTTTTTAAGGTTTAGGGTTTAGGGTATCGTGTTTAGTTTTTAAGGTTTGGCGTTTAGGGTTTAGGGTTTAGTGTTTAGGAATTAGGGTTTAGGGTTTAGGGTTTAGGGCATAGGTTTTCGGGTTTAGGATTTTGGGTTTAGTGTTTTGGGTTTAGAGTTTAGGGTTTTGGGTTTAGGAGATAGGGTTTAGTGTTTAGGGTTTAGGGTTTAGTGTTCATGGTTTAGTGTTTAGGTTTTAGGTTTTAGGTTTTAGGGTTTAGGGTTTATGGATTAGGGATTAGGGTTTTTTGGGTTTAGGTTTTAGTGTGTAAGGTTTAAGGTTTAAGGTTAGGGTTTAGAATTTAGGATTTGTGGTTTAGGGGTTTAGGTGTTAGCATCTACGATTTTGGATTTAGGGTTTTGGGTTTAGGGTTTAGAGTTCAAGGATTGGGATTTAGGGTTTTTGGGTTTAGGTTTTGGGGTTTAGGGTTTAGGGTTTAGGATTAGGGTTTAGGGTCTAGGATTTTGTTTTAGGGTTTAGGGTTTTTTGGGTTTAAGTTTTAAGGTTTAGGGTTTAGGGTTTAGGGTTTAGGGTTAGGGTTTAGGGTTTAAGATTTAGGGTTAGGGTTTAGGGTTTAGGGATTAGCGTTTATGGTTTTGGATTTTGGGTTTAGAGTTTAGGGATTGAGGTTTAGGATTTTTGGGTTTAGGTTTTAGGATTGAGGGTTGAGGGTTTAGGGTTAGTGTTTAGGGTTTAGGGTTTTGGGTTTTTGGGTTTAGGTTTTAGGGTTTAGGGTTTAAGGGTTTGGGTTTAAGGTTTAGGGGTTAGGGTTTAAGGTTTTGGGTTTAGGGTTTAGGGGTTTAGGGTTTAGTGTTTAAGGTTTTTGGTTTAGCGCTTAGGGTTTCGTTTTGATGGTTTAGGGTTTAGTGCTTAAGATTTAAGTTTTAGGGTTTAGTGTTTTTAGGGTTTAGGGTTTAGGGTTTAAGGTTTAGTTTTTACAATTTAGGGTTTAGGTTTTAGAGTTTAGGGGTTAGGGTTTAGGGATTTGGGTTTAAGCCTTTTGGTTTAGGGTTTAGGGTTTAGTTTTTTGGGTTTAGGGTTTAGGGTTTGGGGTTTAGGTTTTAAGATTTAGGATTTAGGGTTTTAGGTTTAGGGTTTAGGGTTTAGCGTTGTGGGTTATGGTTTAAGGTTTCAGTTTTAGGACTTTGGGTTTAGGGTTTTAGTTTTTAGGGTTCAGGGTTTAGGTTTAAAGGTTTTAGAGTTTAGTGTTTAGGGTTTAGGGTTTAAGGTTTAGGGTTTTAGTGTTTAGTTTTTTGGGTTTAGGGTTTTGGGTTTAAGGTTTAGGGTTTAGGATTTAGGGTTTAGAGTTTTAGGGTTTAGGGTTTAGGGTTTAGGGTTTAAGGTTTTGGGTTTAGTTTTTAGGGTTTAATGTTTAGGGTTTAGGGTTTAGGGTTTAAGGTTTTGGGTTTGGTTTTTTGGGTTTAGGGTTTAGGATTTAGGGTTTTGGGTTTAATGTTTAGGGCATATGTTTTAGGCTTTTGCGTTTAGGGTTTAGCGTTTAGGATTTTTTGATTTAGGGTTAAGGGTTTGGGATTTAGTGTTTAGGGTATTGGATTTAGGTTTTAGGGTTTATGGTTTAGGGTTTAGGGTTTAGGGTTTACTGCTTAGTGTTTATGGGTTAGTGTTTGGGGTTTTTTGTTTAGGGTTTAGGGTTTAGGGTTTGGGGTTTTTTGGGTTTAGGGATTAGGGTTTAGGGTTTAGCGTTTTTGGGTTTAGCGTTTCAGATTTTGGGTTTAGCGCTTAGGGTTTAGGGTTTAGGATTTAGGGTTTAGAGTTTACGGTTTAGGGTTTAGGGTTTAGTATTTGGGGTTTTTGGTTTAGTGTTTAGGGTTTAGTGTTTAGTGTTTTTTGGGTTTGGGGTTTAGGGTTTCAGATTTAGGGTTTAGGGTTTAGGTTTTAGGGTTTAGGGTTTTCGAATTTGGGTTTAGGGTGTAGGGTGTAGGGCATAGGTTTTAGTGTTTAGGATTTAGGGTTTGGGGTTTAGAGTTTAGGGTTTATGGTTTAGGGGTTTAGTGTTTTGTGTTTAGGGTTTGGGGTTTCGGGTTTAGTGTTCTGGGTTTAGTGTTTACGATTTAGGTTTTAGGTTTTAGGGTTCAGGGTTTAGAGTTTGAGGATTAGGGTTTAGGGTTTTTTGGGTTTAGGTTTTAGGGTTTGAGGTTGAGGGTTTAGGGTTAGGGTTTAGGGTTTAGGGGTCAAGGTTTAGGGGTTTATGGTTTAGTGTTTAGGGTTTAGGTTTTACGGTTTAGGGTTTAGGGTTTAGGGTTTAGGGTTTAGAGTTTAGGAATAAGGGTTAAGGGTTTTAGGCTTTAGGTTTTAGGATTTAGGGTTTAGGGTTAGGGTTTAGGGGTTAGGGTTTTGTTTTTAGGGCTTAGGGTTTAGTGTTTGGGGTTTTGGGTTTAGGAATTAGGGTTAAGGGTTTAGGGTTTTGGGCATAGGTTTTTGGCTTTAGGGTTTTGGGTTTAAGATTTAGGGTTTAGGGGTTTAGGGATCTGGGTTTAGGATTTAGGGTTTAGGGTTTAGGGGGTTTGCGGTTTAGGGTTTAGGATTTAGGGCTCAGGGTTTTTTATGTTTAGGATTTGGGGTTTAAGGTTTGGGGTTTAGGGTTTCAGGGCTTTGGGTTTAGGGTTTATGGTTTAGCGTTATAGGATTTAAGGTTTAGGTTTTCGGATTTTGGGTTTTGTGTTTTGGGTTTTAGGGTTTAGGGTTTAGGGTTTAGTGGTTAGTTTTTAGGGTTTAGGTTTTTGGGTTTAGGGTTTAGGGTTTAGTTTTTAGGGTTTAGGGTTTAGGGTTTGTGATTTTCGGTTTATGGTTTATGGTTTAGGGCATAGGTTTTTGGATTTAAGGTTTAGGGTTTAGGGTTTAATTTTTACGGTTTAGGGTTTAGCGTTTAGGGCTTAGGGTTTTGGGTTTTTGGTTTAAGGTTTAGGGTTTAGTTTTTAGGGTTTATGGTTTAATGTTTAGGGTTTATGTTTAATGGTTTTAAGGGTTTATGATTTAGGATATAGGGTTTAGGGTTTAGGTTTTTTTAGTTTAGGGTTTTGGGTTTAGCATTATGGGGTTACAGTTTAGGTTTAGGGTTTAGGAGTTTGGGTTTAGGGTTTTAGGGTTTAGGGTTTGAGGTTTAGGTTTTAATGTTTTAGGGTTTAGGTTTTAGGGTTTAGGGGTTTAGGGTTTAGTGTTTAGGGTTTAGGGTTTAGGTTTAAGGTTTTAAGGTTTAGGGTTTAAAGTTTTTTGGACTTAGGTTTTAAGGTTTAGGGATTAGAGTTTTGGGTCTAGGGTTTAGGGTTTATGGTTTTGGGTTTAGGCCTTTAGGGTTTAGTGTTTCGGGTTTATGGTTTAGGGTTTAGGGTTTAGGGTTTAGTGTTTATGTTTTAGTTTTTCGGGTTTAGGGTTTAGGGTTTAGAATTTAGGTATTAGGGTTTAGGGTTTAGGATTTAGGTTTTCTGGTTGGGGTTTAGGTTTTAGGGTTTAGGGTTCAGTTTTTAGGGTTTTGGGTTTAGGGTTTAGGGTTTGGGGTTTAGGATTTTGGTTTTAAGGTTTAGGGGTTAGGGTTTAGGGGTTTATGGTTTAGTATTTCCGGTTTTGGCTTTAGGTTTTAGGGTTTAGTGTTTAGGGGTTTTGGGTTTAGTGCTTAAGAATTAGGGTTTAGGGTTTAGGGTTTAGGGTTTGGTTTTTACGGTTTTAGGTTTTGGGTTTAGGGTTTAGGGGTTAGGGTTTAGGGGTTTGGTGTTAGGTTTGGGATTTTTGGTTTTGGGTTGAGGGTTTAAGGTTTAGGGTTTAGGTTTTAAGATTTAGGATTTAGGGTTTAAGGTTTAGGGTTGGTGGTTTTAAGGGTTTACAGTTTAGGATTTGGGGTTCTGGTTTTTCTGGTTTAGGGTTTAGGGTTTAGAGTTATGGGGTTACGGTTCTAGGTTTCAGGTTTAGGACTTTGGGTTTAGGGTTTTAGGGTTTAGGGTTTAGGGCTTAAGTTTTAAGGTTTTACGGCTTAGGGTTTAGGGTTTAGGGTTTAGGTGTTTTGGGCTTAGTGGTTAGGGTTTAGGGTTTAGGGTTTAGGGTTTAGGGTTTAGGTTTTAGGGTTTAAGGTTTAGGGTTTAGAGTTTAGGGATTAGGGTTTAAGATTTTTGGGGTTTAGGTTTTAGGGTTTAGGGATTAGGGATTAGGGTTTAGGGTTAGGGTTTAGGATTTATGGTTTAGCGTTAGGGTTTAGGGCAAAGGTTTTAGGGTTTATGGTTTTGGGTTTAGGGTTTATGGTTTAGGGTTTTGGGGTTTAGGGTTTATGGTTTAGGGTTTTGGGTTTAGGGTTTAGTGTTTAGGTTTTAGGTTTTAGGGTTTAGGGTTTAGAATTTAGGGATTGGGGTTTAGGGGTTTTTGGGTTTAGGGTTTAGGGTTTATGGTTTAGGGTTTAGGGTTAGGGTTTAGGGTTTTGGGTTTTGGGTTCAGTTTTTTGGGTTAGGGTTTAGGGTTTAGGGTTTAGGGTTTGGGGTTCGGGATTTAGGTTTTAAGGTTTAGGGGTTAGGGTTTGGGGATTTTGGTTTAGGGTTCAGTGTTTTGGGTTTAGGGTTTAGGGTTTAGGGTTTATGGTTTAGTGTGTAGGGTTAACGTTTAGGGTTAGGGTTTAAGGTTTAGAGTTTAGGGTTTAGGCTTTAGAGTTTAGGGTTTAGGGTTTAGGGTTTAGGGTTTATGGTTTAGCGGTTTAGGGTTTAGTGCTTAAGATTTAGGGTTTAGGGTTTAGGGTTTTGGATTTAGGGGTTTAGTGTTTAGTGTTTAGGTCTTAGGGTTTTGTGTTTTGGGTTTAGGGTTTAGGGTTTACACTTTTTTGGGTTTAGGATATAGGGTCGGGGTTTAGTTTTAAGGATTTTGGGTTTGTGGCTTAGGGTTTAGTGTTTACTGTTTTTTGGGTTTAGGGTTTATGGTCAGGGTTTAAAGTTTAGGGTTTAGGCTTTTGTGTTTAGGGTTTAGTCTTTAGGGTTTAGTGTTTAGTTCTTAGGATTTTGGGTTTATGGCTTAGGGTTTAGGGTTTACTGTTTTTTGGGTTTAGGGTTTATGGTTAGTGTTTAGGGTTTAGTTTTTAGGGTTCTGTTTACTTTTTAGGCTTTAGGGTTTAGGGTTTAGGGTTTAGGGTTTAGGGGTTTAGGGTTTAGGATTTAGTTTTTTGGGTTTAGGGTCTAGGGCTTAAGGTTTAGGGTTTAGGGTTTTAGGGTTTTCGGTTTAAGGTTTAGGGTTTAGGTTTTAGGGTTTGGTTTTTAGGGTTTAGGATTTAGCATTTAGGGTTTTCGGCATATGTTTTAGGGTTTAGGTTTTAGGGTCTAGGTTTTAGGGTTTGGGGTTTAGGATTTAGGGTTTAGTGTTTAGGGTTTAGGGGTTTAGGGTCTGGTGCTCATGATTTAGGGTTTAGGATTTAGTTTTTATGGTTTACGGTTTAAGGTTTACGGTTTAGGGTTTAGGATTTAAGGTTTAGGGTTTTAGGGTTTAGGGTTTAGGGTTTCGAGTTTGGTTTTTAGGGTTCATGGTTTAGGATTTAGGGTTTAAGGTTTAGGGTTTAGGGCATATGTTTTAGGGTTTAGGGTTTAGGGTTTAGGTTTTTGGGTTTAGGGTTTCGGGTTTAGGGTTTAGCGTTTCGAATTTAGGGTTTAGGGTTTAGGGATTGGGGTTTAGGGTTTACAATTTAGGGTTTAGGGGTTAGGATTTGGTGTTTTTAGTTTGGGGTTTGGGGTTTTGGGTTTTGGGTTTTTTCGGTTTAGGTTTGGGGTTTAGGGTTTAGGGTATAGGGTTTAGTTTTTAGGTTGTGGGGTTTAGGGTTTAGGGTTTAGGGTTTAGGATTTAGGCTTTAGGGTTTAGGGCACAAGTTTTAGGGTTTAGGGTTTAGGGTTTAGTATTTAGGGTTTAGGGTTTAGGGTTTCGGGCATAGGTTTTAAGGTTTAGGATTTAGGTCTTACGGTTTAGGGTTTAGTGTTTAGGGCTTTAGGGTTTAGGGTTTCAGATTTAGGGTTTAGTGGTTAGGTTTTAAGGTTTATGGTTAGGGTTTAGGGTTTAGGGTTTAGGGTATAGGGTTTAGTTTTTAGGGTTTAGGGTTTGGGGTTTAGAGTTTAGGGTTTAGGATTTAGGGTTTAGGGTTTAGAGTTTAGGGTTTAGGGCACAGGTTTTAGGATTTAGGGTTTAAGGTTTAGTGTTTATGGTTTAGGGTTTGAGGGTTTAGGGTTTAGTGTTTAGGGTTTAGGGTTTAGGGTTTAGGGTTTAGTGTTTAGGTTTTAGGTTTTAGGGTTTAGGGTTTAGGGTTTAGAGTTTAGGGATTTGGGTTTAGGGTTTTTTGGGTTTAGGTTTTAGGGTTTAGGGTTTAGGGTTTAGGGTTAGGGTTTAGGGTTTAGGGTTTAGGGTTTTGGGTTTAGGGTTTAGGGGTTTAGGGTTTAGGATTAAGGGTTTAGGATTTAGGGTTTAGGGTTTAGGATTTAGGGTTTACGGTTTAGGGTTTAGGGTTTTAGGGTGTAGGTTTCGAATTTAGTGTTCAGGGTTTAGGGTTTACGATTTACGGTTTAGGGTTTTTAAGATTTAGGGTTTAGGGTTTAGGGTTAGGGTTTACGGTTTAGGGTATAGGGTTTTGTTTTTAGGGTTTAGGGTTTATGGTTTAGGATTTAGGGCTTAGTGTTTAGGATTTAGGGTTTGGGGTTTATGGTTTAGGATTTAGGGCTTAGTGTTTAGGGTTTAGGGTTTTGGGTTTTGAGGTTAGGTTTTAGTATTTAGGGTTTAGGGTTTACGATTTAGTGTTTAGGGTTGGGGTTTACGATTTAGAGTTTAGGGATTAAGTTTTAGGGTTTTTGTGGTTTAGGTTTTAGGGTTTAGGGTTTATGTTTTAGGGTTAGGGTTTAGGGTTTAGGGTTTAAGGTTTAGTTTTTACATTTTAGGGTTTAGGGTTTGTGGTTTATGGTTTAGGATTTTGGGTTTAGTGTTTAGGGTTTAAGGGTTTAGGGTCTAGTGCTTAAGATTTAGGGTTTAGGGTTTAGTTTTTAGGGTTTACGATTTAGGGTTTACGGTTTAGGGTTTAGGATTTTGGGTTTAGGGTTTTAGGGTTTAGGGTTTAGGGTTTGGTTTTTAGGGTTTAGGGTTTAGGATTTTGGGTTTAGGGTTTAGGGTTTAGGGCATATGTTTTAGGGTTTAGGGTTTAGGGTTTAGGTTTTTGGGTTTAGGGTTTAGCGTTTCAAATTTAGGGTTTAGGGTTTAGGGTTTAGGGTTTACAATTTAGGGTTTGGGGGTTAGGGTTTGGTGTTTTAGGTTTGGGGTTTAGGGGTTAGGGTTTAGGGTTTAGGGTATAGAGGTTAGTTTTTAGGGTGTGGGGTTTAGGGTTTAGGGTTTAGGATTTAGGCTTTGGGGTTTATGGCACAAGCTTTAGGGTTTAGGGTTTAGGATTTAGGGTTTAGGGTGTAGGGTTTAGGGTATAGGTTTTAGGGTTTAGGGTTTAGGGTTTGGGTCTTAGGGTTTAGGGTGTTAGGGTTTCGGGTTTCGAATTTAGGGTTTAGGGTTTCGGATTTAGGGTTTAGTGTTTAGGTTTTAGGGGTTATGGTTAGGGTTTAGGGTTTAGGATATAGGGTTTAGTTTTTAGGGTTTAGGGTATAGGGTTTAGTTTTTAGTTTTTAGAGTTTAGGGTTTAGAGTTTAGGGTTTTGGATTTAGGGTTTAGGGTTTAGGGTTTAGGGTTTAGGGTTTACGACATAGGTTTTAGGGTTTAGAGTTTAAGGTTTTGGGTTTATGGTTTAGGGTTTAGGGGTTTACAGTTTAGTATTTACCGTTTAGGGTTTAGGGTTTTCGGTTTAGTGTTTAGGTTTTAGGTTTTTGGGTTTGGGGTTTAGGGTTTAGAGTTTAGGGATTAGGGTTTAGGGTTTTTTGGGTTTAGGTTTTAGGGTTTAGGGTTTAGGGTTTAGGGTTAGGGTTTAGGGTTTAGGGTTTAGGGTTTAGGGTTTAGGGTTTAGGGTTTAGGGATTTGGATTTTAGCGTTTAGGGTTGAAATGTTTAGGGTTTCGGGTTAAGGGTTTAGGATTTAGGGTTTAGGGTTTAGGATTTAGGGTTTAGGGTTTTGGATTAAGGGTTTAGGGTTTAGGGTTTTAGGGTTTAGGGTTTGGAATTTGGGGTTGGGGGTTTAGGGATTATGGTTTAGGGTTTAAGATTTAGGGTTTAGGGTTTAGGGTTTAGGATTTTAGGGTTTAGGATTTCGAATTTAGGGTTTTGGGTTTAGGGTTTACGATTTATGGTTTCGAATTTTTTAGGTTTAGGGTTCAGGGTTTAGGGTTAGGGTTTACGGTTTAGGGTATAGGGTTTTGTTTTTAGGGTTTAGGGTTTAGGAATACTTTGAATACTCCATTTGATCATTTACGCTCTGGATTTTACTCTGAAAATACAAGCGTCTCGCTCTGATAAACTCTTGGCAAAATACAAGAAATTATATCGCAATATAAATATAAATCATGCATAAGATATAAAATAAAGAGTGTAAGGGAGAGAAAGAATAACACCGGTATTTTTATGTGGTTCAGCACCAAGCCTACATCCACGTCTTAGCACCAAGCCAAGGATTCCACAATCCACTAAAGATACTCCTTCACTGGCGGAGAAACCTTACAACTCGAGAACAAATCCCTACACTTGGGAACAAACCCCTACCGCGCTCACCAAGAGCCTTCGCTTCGGTTCACAAAGAACCTTACAAAAGATTGGAATACAATTTAATGCTCCTTAAATGAGCCAATATGAAACATAACCAAATCCTCACTCTATTCTCTCAAGGAATGAATCTTACAAGATAAGTGAGCAAGAGAGGATTGAGCACTTGTGAAGAATAACTAAAATGCAAAGGGTAAAGTGATTAGGTTTTGGATAAAATGATATTTTTCACAAATATAATCAACAATTCTCCAAACCATCTTAATACAAGTCTAAAAACTTGTATTTATAGCCCAAGAACCAAAGGAGCCGTTAACTAGCCGTTGGGGGCAGAAAAACTATTTTATTTGGCAAACTAGCCGTTTTTCGCCCGTTGGGGCGCTTCTGCCTAGAATTCGTCGACGAAATCTGAATTTTGTTGACGAGGTCCCCGAATCAGAAAAAGTGATCAACATTAAAGTTGTGGAATTTTGTCTTAGCTTTCCAAGGACACCAAGATCGTCTCATTTGGACTTTCGTACAAAAATTTATGCCCAAAATACCGAAGGGTGTTTAGGACTCAAGGTTTCACTACGGTAGTGACGATTGCTTTGCTTTTCCTTGTCAAAAAGCATTTTAATGACTCAAAACATTCTTGGACAAAAGTATATGAAATATATTGAGTCTAATGAAGATTAAAACTTGTCCAAGTGAGTTTCCCCATAAATATTATATCTTGTTTTATGAAAACATATTTGAAAACTTGTTTCGATATCTTATATGCTTAGTATGTCCTTTATTGAACATACTTGACTTTCTTTGAACCTTTAGGACATTAAACTTGTTTTAACACATTCGGGACTAAGTATAAAAATGTTCTTAAAATTAAGATGTTAAAAACTTGTCCCTTTGAAAAAATATTTGAGTTTTAGGATTCATTTGACAAACTCTTGTTTTAACTTAGAAAGCCATGAAAGGTGAGTTTTTGTTTATGTCTTTAATGCAATCCTATAAACTCATGTGTCCTAGTATGCATGTGCTTTGCTTAACTCTTGCTCAGAAATCATGCAAGAAACACACTCACAAGAGTTACAAAACATACTACCTCACACAACCCTTATTACAAATAATTCTACAATTAAGCTTCCTTTGGTTGTGCTTGGGTCATTCTGAGTACGTGTCCATTTGATCTTTCCTTCTTAACGTCTACTCGGTCCGATCTTTGCCTTCAATCCAATAATTCATGTACGAGTACCTATAGTAATCATGATATGCAAAGATAGGAAAACACTAAGAACAACATATAGGTTAATATCATCAAAACACATTAAACAATGATGGTGTAGCCACTAAGGCTAACATTCTCCCCCTTTTTGATGATGTCTAACCTATTACTAATTTACTTAATCTTTGCATTTATATTTATACTAATCATGACTTGATATGCAAAGATAAGCATACCTAAAACCACTAATGGGTTGTTATCATCAAAACAATGCAATTAAACTCACATAGCATCTAAAGCTAACACTTAAGATATGGGGTTTAGGGTTTAATGTTTTGTGTTTTTAGGGTTTAGGGTTTTGTTTTTACAGTTTAAGGTTTACGGTTTAGGGGTTAGGGTTTGGGGTTTTTGTTTTGGGGTTTAGCCTTTAGTTTTTAGGGTTTATGTTTTAGGGATTTGGGTTTAGGGTTTAGGTTATAAGATGTAGGATTTAGGGATTAGGTTTAAAGGTTTATGTTTTTAAGGGTTTGCGATTTAGGATTTAGGATTTAGGGTTTTTTGGGTTTAGGGTTTAGGGTTTAGCGTCATAGGGGTTACGGTTTAGGGTTTCAGGTTTAGGGTTTAGGGTTTTGGGTTTAAAGATTTTGGGTTTAGGGTTTACGTTTTAGGGTTTTAGGGTTTTAGGGTTTAGTTTTTAGGGTTTAGGGTTTAGGGATTAGGATTTAGGGTTTAGGGTTTATAGTTTGGGGTATACAGTTTAGGGTTTAGAGTTTAGGGATTAGGGTTTAGGGATTTTTGGGTTTAGGTTTTAGGGTTTAGTATTTAGGGTTAGGGTTTAGGGTTTAGGGTTTAGTGTCTAGAGTTTTGGTTTTAGGGTTTAGGGTTTACAGTTTAGAGTTTAGGGATTAGGGTTTAGGGCTTTTTTGGTTTAGGATTTATGGTTTGGGGTTTAGGATTTAGGGTTAGGGTTTAAGATTTAGGGTCTAGGGTTTAGTTTTTAGGGTTTAGGATTTTGGGTTTGGGGTTTAGGGTTTAGGATTTAGGGTTTAGGGTTTAGTGTTTAGGGCATAGGTTTTAGGGTTATGGGTTTTGGATTTAGGGTTTGCAATTTAGGGTTTAGGGTTTAGCATTTTTAGGGTTTAGAGTTTAGGGTTTTGGATTTAGGGTTTAAGGTTTTTTGGGATTAGGGTTTTAGGGTTTTGGGTTTAGGGTTTATGGTTTAGCGTTATAAGGTTTAGGGTGTAGGGTTTTGGGTCTTGGGTTTAGGGTTTTAGGGTTTAGGGTTTAAAGGTTAGGGTTTGGTTTTTAGGGTTTAGGGTTTAGGCTTTTTGGGTTTAGGGTTTAGGATTTAGGGTATAGTTTTTAGGGTTTAGGGTTTAGGGCTTAGGGTTTATGATTTAGGGTTCATCGTTTAGGGTTTACGGCATAGGTTTTAGGGACTAGGGTTTAAGGTTTAGGGTTTATGGTTTAAGGTTTGAAATTTTTTGGGTTTAGTGTTTAGGGTTTAGCGTTATCAGGTTTAGGGTTTAAGGTTTTGGGTTTAGGGTTTTGGGTTTAGGGTGTAGGGTTTAGGGTTTACATTTTAGGGTTTAGGGTTTACGGGTTAAAGTTTTGGGTTTTTGGTTTAGGGTTAAGTGTTTTTTTAGTTCAGGGTTTAGGGTTTTGGGTTAGGGTTTAGGGTTTAAGGTTTAGGGTTTAGTTTTTAGGGTTTAGGGTTTGGGGTTTAGGGTTTAGGGTATAGGGTTTAGGATTTAGGGTTTAGGGTTTAGGGTTTAGGGCACAGGTTTTAGGGTTTAGGGTTTAGGGTTTAGGGTTTAGCGTTCAGGGGTTTAGGGTTTAGTGTTTAGGTCTTAGGGTTTAGGGTTTAGTGTTTTCGATTTTTGGGTTTAGGGTTTACGGTTAGGTTTTAGGGTTTGGGTTTTGGGGTTTAGTTTTTTTTGGGTTTAGGGTTTAAGGTTTGGGGTTTAGGGTTTAGTGCTTAACATATAGGGTTTAGGGTTTAGTGTTTTGTGGGTTTTGTTTTTACGGTTTAAGGTTTAGGGTTTAGGGGTTAGGGTTTGGGGTTTTATGTATAGGGTTTTGCATTTAGTTTTTAGGGTTAATTTTTTAGGGATTTGGGTTTAGAGTTTAGGTTTTAAGATGTAGGATTCAGGGTTTAGGTTTAAAGGTTTATGTTTTTCTGGGTTTGCGATTTGGGATTTAGGGTTTAGGGTTTTGGGTTTAGCGTCATAAGGGTTACGATTTAGAGTTTCAGGTTTTGGGTTTTGGGTCTTGGGTTTAGAGATTTTGGGTTTAGGATTTAGGTTTTAGGGTTTTAGGGTTTAGGGTTTAGGGTTTAGGTTTTATGGATTAGGATTTAGGGTTTATGGTTTAGGGGGTTTAGGGTTTGGGGTTTAGCTTTTAGGGTTTAGAGTTTAGGGATTAGGGTTTAGGGTTTTTTGGGTTTACGTTTTAGGGCTTAGGATTTAGGGTTAGGGTTTAGGGTTTAGGGGTTAGGGGTTTAGGGTTTAGTGTTTAGGGTTTTGGTTTTAGGGTTTAGGGTTTACGATTTAGAGTTTAGGGATTAGGGTTTAGGGTTTTTTTGGTTCAGGATTTATGGTTTGGGGTTTAGGATTTAGGGTTCGGGCTTAGGGTTTAGGGTCTAGGGTTTAGTTTTGAGGGTTTTGGATTTTGGGTTTGGGGTTTAGGGTTTAGGATTTAGGGTTTAGGGTTTAGTGTTTATGGCATAGGTTTTAAGGTTTAGGGTTTAGGGGTTTAGGGTTCTGGGTTTTGGATTTAGGGTTTACAATTTAGGGTTTAGGGTTTAGCGTTTTTAGGGTTTAGAGTTTAGGGTTTTGGATTTAGGGTTTAAGGTTTTTTGGGATTAGGGTTTTAGGGTTTAGCATTATAGGGTTTAGGGTGTAGGGTTTTGGGTTTTGGGTTTAGGGTTTAGGGTTTAGGGTTTGGTTTTTAGGGTTTAGGGTTTAGGGTTTTAGGGTTTAGGGTTTAGGATTTAGGGTTTAGTTTTTAGGGTTTAGGGTTTAGGGTTTAGGGTTTAGGGTTTAGGGTTTAGGGCTTAGGGTTTATGATTTAAGGTTCATCCTTTAGGGTTTAGGGCATAGGTTTTACGGACTAGGGTTTAAGGTTTAGGGTTTAGGGTTTAGGGTTTAAAATTTTTTTGGTTTAGGGTTTAGGGTTTATAGTTTTAGGGTTTTCGGTTTAGGGTTTCGGGTTTAGCGTTATCGGGTCTAGGGTTTAAGGTTTCGAGTTTAGGGTTTTGGGTTTAGGGTTTTTGGGTTTAAGGTTTTGGGTTTAGGGTTTAGTTTTTAGGGTTTGGGGTTTTTTTTGGGTTTAGGTTTTATATTTTAGTTTTTAGGGTTCAGGGTTTAGGAAGGGTTTTGGGTTTAGGGTTTAGAGTCTATGTTTTAGGGTTTAGGGTTTATGGGTTAAGGTTTGGGGTTTTTGGTTTAGGGTTAAGGGTTTTTTTGGTTTATGGTTCAGGGTTTAGGGTTAGGGTTTAGGGTTTGAGGTTTAGGGTTTAGGGTTTAGGGTTTAGGGTATTGGGTTTAGGATTTAGGGTTTTGGCTTTAGGCTTTAGGGCATAGGTTTTAGGGTTTTGGGTTTTGGGTTTTGGTTTTCGGTTTTTGGGTTTTGGGTTTAGGGTTTAGTGTTTAGGTCTTAGGGTTTAGGGTTTATGTTGTTGTGTTTTCGGTTTTTGGGTTTAGGGTTTAGGGTTAGGTTTTAGGGTTTGGGGTTTAGGGTTTAGTGTTTTTAGGGTTTAGGGTTTAAGGTTTGGTGTTTAGGGTTTAGTGCTTAAGATATGGGGTTTAGGGTTTAGGTTTTTGTGTTTTTAGGGTTTAGGGTTTAGTTTTTACAGTTTAAGGTTTAGGGTTTACGGGTTAGGGTTTGGGGTTTTTGGTTTGGGGTTTAGCGTTTAGTTATTTGGGTTTATGTTTTAGGTATTTGGGTTTAGGGTTTAGGTTTTAAGATATAGGATTTAGGGTTTAGGTTTGAAGGTTTATGTTTTTAAGGGTTTACGATTTTTTTGGGTTTAGGGTTTAGGGTTTAGGGTTGTAGGGGTTATGGTTTAGGGTTTCAAGTTTTTGATTTTGGGTTTTGGGTTTTAGGGTTTTGGGTTTAGGGTTAGATTTTAGGGTTTTAGGGTTTAGGGTTTAGGGTTTAGGGTTTAGTTTTTAGGGTTTAGGGTTTAGGGATTTGGGTTTAGAGTTTATGATTTAGGGTTTAGGGTTTGGGGTTTACAGTTTAGGGTTTAGAGTTTAGGGATTAGGGTTTAGGGTTTTTTCGATTTAGGTTTTAGGGTTTAGTATTTAGGGTTAGGGTTTAGGGTTTAGGGTTTAGGGTTTAAGGGTTTAGGGTTTAGTGTTTAGGATTTTGGTTTTAGGGTTTACGATTTACAGTTTAGAGTTTAGGGATTAGGGTTTAGGGTTTTGTTGGTTTAGGTTTTAGGGTTTGGGTTCTAGGATTTAGGGTTAGGGCTTAGGGTTTAGGGTCTAGCATTTAGTTTTTAGGTTTTAGGATTTAGGGTTTGGGGTTTAGGGTTTAGGATTTATGGTTTAGGGTTTAGTGTTTAGGGCATAGGTTTTAGGGTTTAGGGTTTAGGGGTATAGGGTTCTGAGTTTTGGATTTAGGGTTTAGGGTTTAGCGTTTTTAGGGGTTTAGAGTTTAGGGTTTTTGATTTAGCGTTTAAGGCTTTTTGGGATTAGGGTTTTAGGGTTTTGGGTTTAGGGTTTTGGGTTTAGCATTATAAGGTTTAGGGTTTTGGGCTTTGGGTTTAGGGTTTTAGGGTTTAGCGTTGAGGGGTTTGGGTTTGGTTTTTATGGTTTAGGGTTTAGGGTTTTAGAGTTTAGGGCTTTAGGATTTAGGGTTTAGTTTTTTGGGTTTAGGGTTTAGGGTTTAGGGCTTAGGGCTTATGATTTAGGGTTCATCGTTTTGGGTTTAGGGCATAGGTTTTAGGGACTAGGGTTTAGGGTTTATGGTTTTAGGGTTTTGGGTTTAGGGTTTAGGGTTTAGCGTTATCGGGTTTAGGGTTTAAGGGTTCAGGTTTAGGGTTTTGGATTTAGGGTTTTTGGGTTTGAGGTTTAGTTTTTAGGGTTTGGGGTTTAGGGTTTACGGTTTAGTTTTTAGGGTTTGGGGTTTAGGAAGGGTTTAGGGTCGATGTTTTCGGGTTTAGGGTTTGTGGGATAAAGTTTGGGGTTTTTGGTTTAGGGTTATGGGTTTCTTTGGTTTAGGGTTTAGGGTTTAGGTTTAGGGTTTGGGGTTTAAGGTTTATGGTTTAGTTTTTGGGATTTAGGGTTTAGGGTTTAGGGTTTAGGGTTTAGTGTTTAGGATTTAGGGTTTAGGGTTTAAGGTTTAGGGCATACGTTTTAGGGTTTAGGGTTTAGGGTTTAGGGTTTTGGGTTTAGGGTTTGTGGTTTAGGGTTTAGGGGTTTAGGGTTTAGTGTTTAGGTCTTAGGGTTTGGGGTTTAGGGTTTATGGTTTTTTGTTTTTGGGTTTAGGGTTTACAGTTAGGTTTTAGGTTTTAGGGTTTAGGGTTTAGTTTTAGGGTTTAGGTCTTGGGGTTTAGGGCTTAGGGTTTAGGGTTTTGGGTTTAGGGTTGAGGTTTTAGAGTTTAGGGTTTAGTGTTTTGGGGTGAAGGTTTAGGGGTTAGGGTTTGAGGATTTCGGTTTAGGGTTTAGGCTTTTGGGTTTAGGGGTTTAGGGTTTAGTGTTTAGGTCGTAGGTTTTAGGGTTTAAGGTTTAGGGTTTTGGGTTTGCGGTTTTTTGGGTTTAGGGTTTGCGGGTAGGTTTTAGGGTTTAGGGTTTACGGGTAGGTTTTAGGGTTTAGGGTTATGTTTTTAAGGTTTAGGTTTTTGGGTTTACGGTTTAGGGTTTAGGATTTAGGGTTTAGGGTTTAGGGGATATGGTTTAGGTGTAAGGGTTTGGGGATTTTGGTTTAGGTTTTAGGGTTTAGGGTTTTGTGTAATGGTTTAGGGTTTAGGGTTTAAGGTTTAGTTTTTAGGGTTTAAGGTTTAGGGTTTTGGGTAATGGTTAAGGGTTTAGGGTTTAAGGTTTAGTTTTAGGGTTTAGGGTTTAGGGTTTAGGGTTTAGGGGTTTGGGTTTTAGTGTTTAGGGTTTTGGGTTTAGGGTTTAGGGTTTAGGGGTTTAGGGTTTAGTGCTTAAGATTTAGGGTTTAGGGTTTAGTGTTTATAGGGTTTTGGGTTTAGGGTTTAGGGTTTAGGGTTTAGGGTTTAGGGTTTAGGGTTTAGGGGTTTAGGGTTTAGTGTTTAGGGTTTTGGGTTTAGGGTTTATGGTTTAGGGGTTTAGGGTTTAGTGCTTAAGATTTAGGGTTTAGGGTTTAGTGTTTTTAGGGTTTTGCGTTTAGGGTTTGGGGTTTAGGGTTTAGTGCTTAAGATTTAGGGTTTTGGGTTGAGGGTTTAGTGTTTTTAGGGTTTAGGGTTTTGGTTTTGGGGTTTATGGTTTACTTTTTACAGTTTAAGGTTTAGGGTTTAGGGTTTTGGGGTTAGGGTTTAGGGGTTAGGGTTTGGGGTTTTTGGTTTAGGGTTTATTTTTTAGGGTTCAGGGTTTAGGGTTTAGGGTTTTAGGGTTATGGTTTTGGGTTTAGGTTTTGAGATTTAGGATTTGGGGTTAGGTTTTAGGGTTTATGGTTTTAAGGGTTTATGATTTAGGATTTAGGGTTTACGATTTTTTGGGTTTAGGGTTTAGGGTTTAGCGTTATTGGGTATACGATTTAGGGTTTCAGGTTTAGGGTTTTGGGTTTAGGGTTTTGGGCTTTAGGGTTTAGGGTTTAGGGTTTAGGGTTTAGTTTTTAGGGTTTTGGGTTTTAAGTTTAAGGTTTGCAATTTTGGATTTTGGGTTTAGGGGTTTAGGGTTTAGGGTTTAGGGTTTAGGGTTTTGTTTTTAGGTTTTAGGGTTTAGGATCTAGGGTTTTGGGTTTAGGGTTTTGGTCATATGTTTTTGGATTTAATGTTTAGGGTTTAGAGATTTAGCAGTATTTAGGCTTTGTGGTTTCGGGATTTTGGAGGATTTAGTGTTTAGGGTTTAGGGTTTAGGGTTTTTTGGGTTTATGGTTTAGTGTTTAGGGCATGGGGTTTAGTTTTTAGGGTTTTAGGCTTAGGGTTTAGGGTTTAGGGTTTAGGGTTTAGGGTATAGGTTTTAGGGCGTAGGTTTTAAGGTTTAGGGTTTAGGGTTTAGGGTTTATGGTTTAGGGTTTAGGGTGTAGGGTTTAGGGTTTAGTGTTTAGTGTTTAGTTTTTCGGTTATAGGGTTGAGGGATTAGGGATTAGGGTTTTTTGGGTTTACGATGTAGGGTTTAGGGTTTAAGGTTTAGCGTTTAGGGTTAGGGTTTAGGGTTTAGGTTTTAGGGTTTAGGGGTTTTGGGTTTAGGGCTTACGGTTTAGGGTTTTGGGTTTAGAGATTTAGGGTTTAGAGTTTAGCGTTTTGGGTTTAGGGTATAGGGTTTTGTGTTTAGGGGTTTAGGGTTTAGTGCTTAAGATTTAGGGTTTGGGGTTTAGGGTTTAGGGTTTAGTGTTTTTAGGATTTAGAGTTTAGGGTTTGATTTTTACGGTTTAGGGTTTAGGGTTTAGGGTTTATGGGTTAGGGTATAGGGGTTATGGCTTGGGGTTTTTGGTTTCGAGCTTAGGGTTTAGTTTTTGGGGTTTAGGGTTTAGGGTTTAGGTTTCAAGATTTAGGATTTAGGGTTTTAGGTTTTGGGTTAATGGTTTTAAGGGGTTACGGTTTAGTATTTAGGGTTTTTTGGGTTTAGGGTTTCGCATTATAGGGTTACGATTTACGGTTTCAGGTTTAGGACTTGGGTCTGGGGTTATAGGGTTGAGGGTAGTGGGTTTAGGTTTTAAGGTTTTTTGGGTTTAGGGTTTAGGGTTTAGGGTTTTAGGGTTTTGGGTTTAGGGTTTGGGCTTAGCGTTATAGGGTTTATGGTTTAGGGTTTCTAGTTTAGGTTTTTGGGTTTAGGGTTTACGGTTTAGTTTTTTGGGTTTAGGGTTTAGGATTTACGGTTTTTGGGTTTAGGGTTTAGGATATAGGGTTTAGTTTTTGGGATTTAGGGTTTAAAGTTTAGGGTTTAGGGTTTATGATTTAGGGTTTATGGTTTAGGGTTTAGGGTTTAGGGCATAGGTTTTAGGGTCTAGGGTTTAGGGTTTAAGGTTTTGGGTTTTAAGGTTTAGAGTTTTGGATTTATGGTTTGGGGTTTAGGGTTTTCGGGTTTAGGGTTAAATGTTTAGGGTTAATGTTTTAGGGTTTAGGGTTTAGGGGTTAGGGTTTGGTGTTTTTGGTTTAGAGTTAAGGGTTTTGGGTTTTGGGTTTTTTGGGTTTAGTGTTTAGAGTTTAGGGTTTAGGGTTTAGGATTTTGCGTTTACGGTTTAGGGTTTCGGGTTTAGGGGTTTGGGTTTGTGGATTTTTTTTTAAGGTTTAGCTTTTAGGGTTTTGGGATCAGGGTTTACTGTTTCGGGGGTAGGGTTTAGGGGTTAGGGTTAGGGTTTAGTGTTTAGGCTTTAGGGTTTAGTTTTTAGGGTTAGGGTTTATGTTTTAGGGTTTAGGGTTTAGGGTTTAGGTTTTAGGGTTTAGGGGTTTATCGTTTAGTGTTTAGGGTTTAGGGTTTAGGGGTTTTGGGATTAGTGCTTAAGATTTAGGGTTTATGGTTTAGGGTTTAAGGTGGAGGGGTTTAGGATTTAATGTTTAGATCTTAGGGTTTAGGGTTTAGGGTTTACGATTTTTTGGGTTTTGGGTTTACGGTTAGGGTTTAGGATTTGGGGCTTAGGGTTTAGTTTTTAGGGTTTCGGGTTTAGGGTTTAGGGTTTAGTTTATAAGGTTTAGGGTTTTGGGTTTAGGGGTTTAGGGTTTAGTGTTTAGGGTTTAGGGTTTAGGGTTTGGGGGTTTTGCGTTTAGTGCTTAAGATTTAGGGTTTAGGGTTTAGGGTTTAGTGATGAGGATTTAGGGTTTAGTGTTTAGGGTTTAGGGTTTAGGGTTGAGGGGTTTGCGGTTTTGTGTTTAGGTCATAGGCTTTAAGGTTTAGGGTTTAGGGTTTAGGGTTTTAGGGTTAGGGTTTTGGGTTTAGGTTTTGAGATTTAGGATTTGGGGTTAGGTTTTAGGGTTTATGGTTTTAAGGGTTTATGAGTTAGGATTTAGGGTTTACGATTTTTAGGGTTTAGGGTTTAGGGTTTAGCGTTATTGGGTATACGATTTAGGGTTTCAGGTTTAGGGTTTTGGGTTTAGGGTTTTGGGCTTTAGGGTTTAGGGTTTAGGGTTTAGGGTTTAGTTTTTAGGGTTTTGGGCTTTAAGTTTAAGGTTTGTGATTTAGGATTTAGGGTTTAGGGATTTAGGGTTTAGGGTTTAAGGTTTAGGGTTTAGGGTTCAGGGTTTGGTTTGTAGGCTTTGGGGTTAATGATTTAGGGTTTAGGGTTTAGGGTTTAGAGCATATGTTTTTGGGTTTAATGTTTAGGGTTTAGGGATTTAGCAGGATTTCGGCTTTAGGGTTTCGGGATTTTGGAGGATTTAGGGTTTAGGGTTTAGCGTTTAGGGTTTTAGGGTTTACGGTTTTTTGGGTTTATGATTTAGTGTTTAGGGCATGGGGTTCAATTTTTAGGGTTTTGGGCTTAGAGTTTAGGGTTTAGGGTTTAGGGTATAGGGTTTAGGGCATAGGTTTTAGGGTTTAGGGTTTAGGGTTTATGGTTTAGGGTTTAGGGTGTAGGGTTTAGGGTTTAGTGTTTAGTGTTTAGTTTTTCGGTTATAGGGTTGAGGGATTAGGGATTAGGGTTTTTTGGGTTTACGATGTAGGGTTTAGGGTTTAGGGTTTAGCGTTTAGGGTTAGGGTTTAGGGTTTAGGGTTTAGGGTTTAGTGGTTTAGGGTTTAGGGCTTACGGTTTTGGGTTTTGGGTTTAGGGATTTAGGGTTTAGTGTTTAGCATTTTGGGTTTAGGGTATAGGGTTTTGTGTTTAGGGGTTTAGGGTTTAGTGCTTAAGATTTAGGGTTTGGGGTTTAGGGTTTAGGGTTTAGTGTTTTTAGGATTTAGAGTTTAGGGTTTGATTTTTACGGTTTAGGGTTTAGGGTTTAGTGTTTAAGGGTTAGGGTATAGGGGTTATGGGTTGGGGTTTTTGGTTTCGAGCTTAGGGTTTAGTTTTTAGGGTTTAGGGTTTAGGGTTTAAGGTTTAGGTTTCAAGATTTAGGATTTAGGGTTTTGGTTTTGGGTTAATGGTTTTAAGGGGTTATGGTTTAGTATTTAGTGTTTTTTGGGTTTAGGGTTTCGCATTATAGGGTTACGATTTACGGTTTCAGGTTTAGGACTTGGGTCTAGGGTTTTAGGGTTTAGGGTAGTGGGTTTAGGTTTTAAGGTTTTTTGAGTTTAGGGTTTAGGGTTTAGGGTTTTAGGGTTTTGGGTTTTAGGTTTGGGCTTAGCGTTATAGGGTTTATGGTTTAGGGTTTCTAGTTTAGGTTTTTGGGTTTAGGGTTTAGGGTTTAGTTTTTTGGGTTTAGGGTTTAGGATTTACGATTTTTGGGTTTAGGGTTTAGGAGTTAGGGTTTAGTTTTTGGGATTTAGGGTTTAAAGTTTAGGGTTTAGGGTTTATGATTTAGGGTTTATGGTTTAGGGTTTAGGGTTTAGGGTTTAGGGTTTAGGGCATAGGTTTTAGGGTCTAGGGTTTAGGGTTTAGGGTTTAGGGTTTAAGGCTTTGGGGTTTAGGGTTTAGAGTTTTGGATTTATGGTTTGGGGTTTAGGGTTTTAGGGTTTAGGGTTAAATGTTTAGGGTTAATGTTTTAGGGTTTAGGGTTTAGGGTTTAGGGTTTGGTGGTTTTGGTTTAAAGTTAATGGTTTAAGGTTTAGGGTTTAGGGTTTTTTGGGTTTAGTGTTTAGAGTTTAGGGTTTAGGGTTTAATTTTTAGGGTTTAGGGTTTAGCATTTTGGGTTTAGGGTTTAGGGTTTAGGGTTTAGGGTTTTAGGTTTGAGGATTTTTTTTAAAGGTTTAGCTTTTAGGGTTTTGGGATCAGGGTTTAGGGTTTCGGGGGTAGGGTTTAGGGGTTAGGGTTAGGGTTTAGTGTTTAGGCTTTAGGGTTTAGTTTTTAGGGTTTAGGGTTTAGGGTTTAGGGTTTAGTTTATAGGGTTTAGGGTTTATGGTTTAGGGTTTAGGGTTTATGGGTTTAGGGTTTAGTGTTTAGGGTTTAGTCTTTAGGCTTTAGGCTTTAGGCTTTAGGGGTTTAGTGTTTAGTGCTTAAGATTTAGGGTTTAGGGTTTAGGGTTTAGGGTTTAGGGGTTTAAGGTTTAGTGCTTAGGTTTTAGGGTTTAGGGTTTAGGGTTTATGGTTTACGATTTTTTGGGTTTGGGGTGTAGGGTTAGGATTTAGGGTTTAGGGTTTAGGGTTTAGTTTTTAGGGTTTAGGGTTTAGGGTTTAGGGGTTAAGGGTTTAATATTTAGGGTTTAGGGTTTGGGGTTTAGGGTTTTAGGGTTTGGTGCTTAAGATTTAGGGTTTAGAGGTTGGGTTTTAGGGTTTTGGGTTTAGGGTTTAGGGTTTAACGTTTAGTTTTTTGGGTTTATGGTTTAGGGTTTTGGAATTAGTGTTTAGGGTTTTAGGGTTTAGCGTTCAACGTTTAGGGTTTAGGGTTTAGTGTTTAGGGTTTGGTTTTTAGGGTTTAGGGTTTAGGATTTAAGGTTAAGGGTTTAGGGTTTAGTGCATATGTTTTAGGGTTTAGGGTTTCGGGGTTAGTGTCTAGGGATGTTGTTTTAGGGTTTTCTGTTTATGGTTTTGGGTCTAAGGTTTAAGGTTTAAGGTTTAGGGTTTAGGGTTTAGGGTTAGGCTTTAGTGTTAGGGTTTAGGGTTAAGGTTTTCGGGTTTAGTTTTTAGGGTTTGGGGTTTAGGGGTTTGGGGTTTAGTGTTTAGAATTTAGGGTTT
Organism: Malania oleifera; assembly: GCF_029873635.1. Taxonomy (NCBI): domain Eukaryota; kingdom Viridiplantae; phylum Streptophyta; class Magnoliopsida; order Santalales; family Ximeniaceae; genus Malania; species Malania oleifera. The sequence continues at coordinate 22,416 of NW_026652143.1, forward strand.
AAGGTTTAGGGGTCTAGGGTTTAGTGCTTATGATTAAGGGTTTTGGGTTTGGGGTTTTGGGTTTAGGGTTTTGGTCTTAGTGTTTAGGGTTTAAAGTTTAGGGTTTAGGGTTTAGGGAATACAATTTTTTGGGTTTAGGGATTGGGGTTAGGGTTTAGGGCTTAGGGTTTAGGGTTTAGTTTTTAGGCTTTAGGCTTTAGGGTTTAGTTTTTGGAATTTAGGGTTTAGGGTTTAGGGTTTAGGGGTTTAGGATTTAGTGTTTAGGGTTTAGGGTTTTGGGTTTTGGGTTTTAGGGTTTTATGCTTAAGATTTAGGGTTTAGGGTTTAGTTTTTAGGGTTTAGGATTTTAGGGTTTAGGGTTTAATGTTCAAGGTTTAGGGTTTAGGGTTTGGTTTTTAGGGTTTACGGTTTATGGTTTATTGTTTAGGGTATATGTTTTAGGGTTTATGATTTGGGGTTTAGGGTTTTAGGGTTAGGGTTTCGAATTTAGTGTTTAGGGTTTACGGTTTAGGGTTTAGGGGTTAGGGTTTGGTGTTTTTGGTTTAGGGTTTAGGGTTTCGGTATTTTTGGGTTTTGGGTTTTGGGTTTTGGGTTTATGGTTTAGGGTGTAGTGGTTTAAGGTTTAGTGTTCAAAGTTTGGGGTTTAGGGTTTAGGGTTTAGGTTTTAGGGTTTTCTGTTTAGTTTTTAGGTTTTAGGGTTTTTAGAGTTTAGTGTTTTTTGGGTTTAGGTTTTAGGGTTTAGGGTTTATGGTTTAGGGTATAGGGCTACGGTTTAGGGTTTAGGGTTTGGGGTTTACGGGTTTAGGGTTTAGGGGTTAGGGTTGAGGTTTTAGGGTTTAGGGTTTAGAGGTACACGGTTTAGTGTTTAGGGTTTAAGGTTTTACGGTTTAGGGTTTAGGGTTTTAGGGTTTAGGGTTTAGGGTTTAGGATTTAGGGATTTAGGGTTTAAGGTTTAGGGTTTAGGGTTTAGGGATTTTGCGTTTAGGGTCTAGCATTTAGGATTTGGGGTTTAGGGTTTAGGGTTTTAGGGTTTAGGGTTTCAGATTTTGGGTTAAGGTTTAAGGATTACGGTTGAGGGTTTAGGGGTTAGGATTTGGTGTTTTTGGTTTAGGTTTTAGGGTTTAATGTTTTTTGGGTTTAGGGTTGGGGTTTAGGGTTTAAGGTATAGGGTTTAGTTTTTAGGGTTAAGGGTTTAGTGTTTAGTGTTTAGGGTTTAGGATTTAGGGTTTATGGTTTAGGGCATAGCTTTTAGGGTTTAGGGTTTAGGGTTTAAGGTTTAGGGTTTATGGGTTTGGGGTTAGGGTTTGGGGTTTAGGGTTTAGTGTTTAGGGGTTTAATGTTTACGGGTTAGGGTTTAGGGTTTAGGTTTTAGTGTTTAGGGTTTTAGGGTTTAGTGTTTTCGGTTTTGGGTTTTGGGTTTAGGGTTTAGTGTTTAGGGGTTTAGGGTTTAGTGTTTAAGATTTAGGGTTTAGGGCTTACGGTTTACAGTTTAGTGTTTTTTTGGTTTAGGGTTTACGGTTTACGTTTTACAGTTTAGGGTTTAGGGTTTAGTGTTTAGGGTTAGGGTTTGGGGTTTTTTGTGTATGGTTTAAGGTTTACTTTTTGGGGTTTAGGGTTTAGGGTTTAGGTTTTAAGATTTTCGATCCAGGGTTTTGGGTTTATGGTTTTATGAGTTTACAGTTTAAGATTTAGATTTTAGTGTTTTTTGGGTGTAGGGTTTAGGGTTTAGCGTTCTAGGTGTTACGATTTAGGGTTATGGGTTTAGGGTTTTGGATTTATGGTTTTAGGGTTTAGGAATTACGGTTTAGGGTTTAGGTTTTAGGGTTTTAGGGTTTTGGGTTTAGGGTTTAGGTTTTAGGGTTTAAGGTTTAGGGTTTTAGGGCTTAGTTTTTTGGTTTTAGGGTTTATGGTTTAAGGTTTAGGGTTTAGGATTTAGGGTTTTGGGTTTTAGGGTTTAGGGTTTTGGGTTTGGGGTTTTGGGTTTAGGGTTTGGTTTTTAGGGTTTAGTGTTTAGGATTTAGGGTTTTGGATTTAGGGTTTAGGGCATATGTTTTAGGGTCTAGGGTTGATGGTTTAGGATTTAGTGTTTAGAGTTTAGGATTTAGGGTTTAAGGTGTAGGGTTTAGGATTTAGGGTTTAGGGTTTTAGGGTATAGGGTTTAAGTTTTAGGGTTTAGGGTTTAGCATTTGGTTCTTATGGTGTAAGGTTTAGGATTTTGGGTTAGGGTTATGGTTTAGGGTTTAGGGTATATGTTTTAGGATTTAGGGTTTAGAGTTTAGGGATTTAGGAGGATTTGGGGTTTAGGGTTTAGGGTTTAGGGTTCAGAGTTTTAGGGTTTACAGTTTTGAATTTAGGGTTTAGGGTTTAAGGTTTTGAATTTAGAGTTTAGGGTTTATGGGTTAGGGTTTGGTGTTTTTGGTTTAGGGTTCAGGGTTTAGAGTTTTGGGTTTAGTGTTTTTTAGGTTTTGGGTTTAGGGTTTTCGGTTTTGGGTTTAGGGTTAGGGTTAAGGGTTTGGGGTATAAGGTTTAGTTTTTAGGGTTTAGGGTTTACGGTTTAGGGTTTAGGGTTTTCGATTTAGGGTTTAGGGTTTAGGGCGTAGGTTTTAGGGTTTTGGGTTTAAGGTTTAGGGTTTATGGTTTATGGTTTAGGGGTTTAGGGTTTAGTGTTTAGGGTTTAGGGTTTAGGGTTTAGGGTTTAGGTTTTAGGGTTTAGGGTTTAGGGTTTGGATTTAGCGTTTAAGGTAGAGGGTTTAGTTTTTAGGGTTGAGGGTTTAGTGTTTAGTGTTTAGGGTTTAGGATTTAGGGTTTAAGGTTTAGGGTTTAGGGTTTAGGGTTTAAGGTTTAGGGTTTATGGGTTTGGGGTTAAGGTTTAGGGTTAGGGTTTGGGGTTTAGGGTTTAGGGTTTAGGGTTTACGGGTTAGGGTTTAGGGTTTAGGTTTTAGTGTTTAGGGTTTTAGGGTTTAGTGTTTTAGGTTTTGGGTTTCGGGTTTTGGGTTTAGTGTTTAGGGGTTTAGGGTTTAGTGCTTAAGATTTAGGGTTTAGGGTTTATGGTTTAGTGTTTTTTTGGTTTAGGGTTTAGGGTTTAGGGTTTAGTTTTTACGATTTAGGGTTTAGGGTTTAGGGTTTGGGGTTTTTGGTTTATGGTTTAGGGTTTACTTTTTGGGGTTTAGCGTTTAGTGTTTAGAGTTTAGGTTTTAAGATTTTCGATCCATGGTTTAGGGTTTATGGTTTTATGAGTTTACGGTTTAAGATTTTGGGTTTAGAGTTTTTTGGGTGTAGGGTTTAGTGTTATAGGTGTTACAGTTTAGGGTTATGGGTTTAGGGTTTTGGGTTTTGGGTTTTAGGGTGTAGGGTTTAGGGTTTAGGTTTTAGTGTTTTAGGGTTTTGGGTTTAGGGTTTAGGTTTTGGGGTTTGGGGTTTAGGGTTTTAGGGCTTAGTTTTTTGGTTTTTGGGTTTATGGTTTAAGGTTTAGGGTTTAAGATTTAGGGTTTTGGGTTTTAGGGTTTAGGGTTTTGGGTTTGGGGTTTTGGGTTTAGGGTTTGGTTTTTAGGGTTTAGTGTTTAGGATTTAGGGTTTAGGGTGTAGCGTTTAGGGCATATGTTTTAGGGTCTAGGGTTGATGGTTTGGGATTTAGTTTTTAGGGTTTTGGGTTTAGGGTTTAAGGTGTAGGGTTTAGGATTTAGGGTTTAGGGTTTTAGGGTATAGGGTTTAAGTTTTAGGGTTTCGTTCTTAGGGTTTAGGGTTTAGGATTTCGGGTTAGGGTTTAGGATTTAGGGTATATGTTTTAGGGTTTAGGGTTTAGAGTTTAGGGATTTATGAGGATTTAGGGTTTAGGGTTTAGGGTTCAGAGTTTTAGGGTTTACGGTTTCGAATTTAGGGTTTAGGGTTTAAGGTTTAGGGTTTACAGTTTTGGGTTTAGGGGTTAGGGTTTGGTGTTTTTGGTTTTGGGTTCAGGGTTTAGGGTTTAGGGGTTTAGTGTTTTTTAGGTTTTGGGTTTAGTGTTTTCGATTTTGGGTTTAGGGTTAGTGTTAAGGGGTGTAAGGTTTAGTTTTTAGGGTTTACGGTTTACGGTTTAGGATTTAGGATTTTCAGTTTAGGGTTTAGGGTTTAGGGCATAGGTTTTGGGGTTTTGGGTTTAAGGTTTAGGGTTTATAGTTTATGGTTTAGGGGTCTAGGGTTTAGTGTTTAGGGTTTAGGGTTTAGGGTCTAAGGTTTAGGTTTTATGGTTTAGGGTTTAGGGTTTGGAGTTTGGGTTTAGGGTTTAAGTTATAGGGTTTAGTTTTTAGGGTTAAGGGTTTAGTGTTTAGTTTTTAGGGTTTAGGATTTAGGGTTTAAGGTATAGGGTTTAGGGCATAGCTTTTAGGGTTTAGGGTTTAGGGTTTAAGGTTTAGGGTTTATGGGTTTGGGGTTAGGGTTTCAGGTTAGGGTTTAGGGTTTAGGGTTTAGGAGTTTAGGGTTTACGGGTTAGGGTTTAGGGTTTAGGGTTTAGGTTTTAGTGTTTAGGGTTTTGGGGTTTAGTGTTTTAGGTTTAGCATTTACGGTTTACGGTTTAGTGTTTTTTGGGTTTAGGGTTTAGGGTTTAGGTTTTATAGTTGAGGGTTTAGGGGTTAGGGTTTGGGGTTTTTTGTTTATGGTTTAGGGTTTACTTTTTGGGGTTTAGCATGTAGGGTTTAGAGCTTATGTTTTAAGAATTTCGATCTAGGGTTTAGGGTTTATGGTTTTATGAGTTTACGGTTTAAGATTTAGGGTTTAGTGTTTTTTGGGTGTAGGGTTTAGCGTTATAGGTGTTACGATTTAGGGTTATGGGTTTAGGGTTTAGGGTTTAGGGTTTAGGGTTTAGGGTTTAGGGTTTTAGGGTTTTAGGGTTTAGGTTTTAGGGTTTTAGGGCTTAGTTTTTTGGTTTTAGGGTTTATGGTTTAAGGTTTAGGGTTTAGGATTTAGGGTTTTGGGTTTTGGGTTTTGGGTTTAGGGTTTGGTTTTTAGGGTTTAGTGTTTAGCATTTAGGGTTTAGGGTGTAGGGGTTAGGGCATATGTTTTAGGGTCTAAGGTTGATGGTTTAGGATTTAGTTTTTAGGGTTTAGGGTTTAAGGTGTAGGGTTTAGGATTTAGGGTTTAGTGTTTTAGGGTATAGGGTTTAAGTTTTAGGGTTTTGGGTTTAGGGTTTGGTTCTTAGGGTTTAGGGTTTAGGATTTTGGGTTAGGGTTTAGGGTTTAGGGTTTAGGGTATATGTTTTAGGGTTTAGGGTTTAGAGTTTAGGGATTTAGGAGGATTTAGGGTTTAGGGTTTATGGTTTAGGGTTTAGGGTTCAGAGTTTTAGAGTTTACGATTTCAAATTTAGGGTTTAGAGTTTAGGGTTTAGGGGTTAGGGTTTGGTGCTTTTTGGTTTGGGTTCAGGGTTTAGGGTTTAGTGTTTTTTAGGTTTTTGGTTTAGGGTTTTCGATTTTGGGTTTAGGGTTAGGGTTAACGGTTTAGGGTATAAGGTTTAGTTTTTAGGGTTTAGGGTTTACGGTTTGGGGTTTAGGGCGTAGGTTTTAGGGTTTTAGGTTTAAGGTTTAGGGTTTATGGTTTATGGTTTATGGTTTAGGGTTTAGGGTTTAGTGTTTAGGGTTTAGGGTTTAGGGTTTAGGGTTTAGGTTTTAGGGTTTTGTGTTTAGGTTTTAGGTTTTAGGGTTTAGGGTTTAGGGTTTAGAGTTTAGGGATTAGGGTTTAGGGTTTTTTGGGTTTAGGTTTTAGGGTTTAGGGTTTAGGGTTAGGGTTTAGGGTTTAGGGTTTAGGGTTTTGGGGTTTGGGTTTAGGGTTTAGGGTTTAGGGTTTAGGGTTTTGGGATTTAGGGTTTAGGGTTTAGGATTTGGGGTTTTGGGTTTAGGGTTTGGGGTTTTAGGGTTTAGGGTTTCAGATTTAGGGTTTACGGTTTACGGCCTAGGGTAGGGGTTAGGATTTGGTGTTTTTGCTTTAGGTTTTAGGGTTTTTTGGGTTTAGGGTTTAGGGTTTAGGGTTTAGCTTTTAGGGTTTAGGGTTTAGGGTTTAGGGTTTAGGGTTTTGGGTTTAAGGCATAGGTTTTAGGGTTTAGGGTTTAAGGTTTGGGGTTTATGGTTTAGGGTTTATGGGTTTTGAGTTTAGTGTTTAGGGTTTAGGGTTAGGGTTTAGGGTTTAGTGTTTAGGGTTTAGGGTTTAGGGTTTCGAGGTTTAGGGTTTAGGGGTTAGGGTTAGGGTTTAGTGTTTAGGATTTAGGGTTTTGGGGTTTAGGGTTTAGGGTTTAGTGTTTAGGGTTTTGGGTTTTGGGTTTAGGGTTTAGTGTTTAGGGGTTTAGGGTTTAGTGCTTAAGATTTAGGGTTTAGGGTTTAGGGTTTAGGGTTTAGGGTTTAGTGTTTTTAGGGTTTAGGGTTTAGGGTTTAGTTTTTACGGTTTAGGGTTTAGGGTTTAGGGTTTTGGGGTTAAGGTTTAGGATTTAGGTTTTAAAATTTAGGATCTAGGGTTTGGGTTTAAGGTTTTTGGTTTTAAGGGTTTACGGTTTAGGATTTAGGTTTTTGGGTTTAGCATTATTGGGGTTATGGTTTCGGGTTACAAGTTTAGGGTTTTTGGTTTAGGGTTTTAGGGTTGAGGATTTAGGGTTTAGGGTTTATAGTTTTAGGGTTTAGGGTTTAGGGTTTAGGGTTTAGGTTTTAAGGTTTAGTTTTTTGATTTTAGGGTTTATGGTTTAAGGTTTTGGGTCTAGGATTTAGGTTGTAGGGTTTTAGGGTTTAGGGTTTAGGGTTTTGGGATTAGGGTTTGATTTTTAGGGTTTAGGGTTTAGGATTTAGGGTTTATGGTTTAGGGTTTAGTGTTTAAGGGTTAGGGTTTGGGGTTTTTTGTTTAGGGTTTATGGTTTTTTGGGTTTAGGGATTGGGGTTAGGGTTTAGTGTTTAGGGTATAGCGTTTAGTTTTAAAAGTTTAGGGTTTAGGGTTTAGGGTTTAGGATTTAGGGTTTAGGGTTTGGGGCATAGGTTTTAGGGTTTAGGGTTTAGGGTTTAGGGAATATGGTTTAGGGGTTTAGGGTTTAGTGTTTAGGGTTTAGGGTTTAGTGTTTAGTTTTCAGGGTTTTGGGTTTGGGGTTTAGTGTTTAGGATTTAGGGTTAAGGGTTTAGGGTTTAGGGCATAGGTTTTAGGGTTTAGGGTTTAGGGTTAAGGGTTTAGGGGTTTAGGGTTCTGGGTTTAGGGTTATGGGTTTAGGGTTTAGGATTTTGGGCTTGGGGTTTTTTGGGTTTGGTATTTAGGGTTTAGGGTTTAGGATTTAGGGTTTAAGGTTTTTTGGATTTAGGGTTTAGGGGTTAGGGTTTTCGAGTTTTAGTTTTAGGGTTTAGGGTTTAGGGCTATAGGGTTTAGGGTTTAGGTTTACGGGTTTTGGGTTTTGGGTTTTGGGTTTTAGGGTTTAGGGTTCAGGGTTTAGGGTTTAGTTTTTAGGGTTTAGGGTTTAGGGTTTTAGGGTTTAGGGTTTAGGGTTTAGGGTTTTGGATTTAGGGTTTAGGGTTTAGTTTAGGATTTAGGGTTTAAAGTTTTTTGGGTTTAGGGTTTAGGGTTTATGGTTTTAGGGTTTTGGTTTTAGGGCTTACCGCTATAGGGTTTAGGGTTCAGGTTTTCACATTTAGGGTTTAGGGTTTAGGGTTTTAGGGTTTAGGGTTCAGGGTTTAGGGTTTCGTCTTTAGGGTTTAAGGTTTAGGCTTTTAGTGTTTCGGGTTTAGGATTTGGGGTTAAGTTTTTAGGGTTTAGTGTTTAGTGTTTTCGATTTAGGGTTTTTGATTTAGGGTTTAGGGGTTAGGGTTTGGGGTCTTATGTTTTGGGTTTAGGGTTTAGTTTTTAGGGTTTAGGGTTTAGGGTTTAGGTTTTAAGATTTAGGATTTAGGGTTTAGGGTTTGGGGTTTAGGGTTTTTAGGGTTTAGGGTTTAGGTTTTATGTCTTAGGCTTTTTTGAGTTTAGTGATTAGGGTTTAGGGTTTAGAATTTAGTGTTTAAGGTTTTTTGGGTTTAGGGTTTAGGGTTTAAGGTTTTAGGGTTTTGGTTTTAGGGTTTAGGATTTAGAGCTATAGGGTTTAGGGCTTAGGTTTTCGGGTTTTGGGTTTTGGGTTTAAGGTTTTAGGGTTTACGGTTCAGGGTTTAGGGTTTAGTCTTTAGGGTTTAACGTTTAGGGTTTTAGGGTTTAGGGTTTTGGATTTTGGGTTTAGTTTTTAGGGTTTAGGGTTTAGTGTTTTGGATTTAGCATTTTCAATTTTGGGTTTAGGGTTTCGGATTTAGGGTTTAAGGTTTTTTGGGTTTAGGTTTTAGTGTTTCGTTTTAGGGTTTAGGGTTTAGAGCTATAGGGTTTTGGGTTTAGGTTTTCGGGTTTAGGGTTTTGGTTTTAGGGTTTTAGGGTTTAGGGTTCACGATTTAGGGTTTAGTCTTTAGAGTTTAAGGTTTAGGGTTTTAGGGTTTAGGGTTTAGTTTTTAGGGTTTAGGGTTTAGTGTTTTGGATTTAGGATTTTTGATTTAGGGTTTAGGGGTAAGGGTTTGGGGTCTTTGGTTTTGGGGTTAGGGTTTAGTTTTTAGGGTTTAGGGTTTAGGGTTTGGGGTGTTTGGTCTTGGGTTTAGGGTTTAGGGTTTAAGATTTTGGTTTTTGGGTTTAGGGTTTAGGGTTTTCGATTTAGGATTTTTTGGGTTTAGGATTTTGATTTTAGGGTTTTGGGTTTACGGTTTTAGGGTTTAGGGTTTAGGTTTTAGGGTTTAGTTTTTTGGGTTTAGGATTTATTGTTTAGGGGATAGGGTTAGGGTTTAGGTGTTTGGGTTTAGGGTTTAGGGTTTAGATGTTTGGGTTTAGGGGTTATTTGATTAGGGTTTGGGGTTTAGTTTTTAGGGTTTAGGGTTTAGGGTTGAGGGTTTAAGGTTTAGGGTTTAAGGATTTACGGTTTAGGATTGAGGGTTTAGGTTTTTTTAGGTTTAGGGTTTTGGGTTTTTCATTATAGGGTTCACGTTTTCGTGTTTCAAGTTAGGGTTTTCGGTTTAGGGTTCTAGGGTTTGGGATTTAGGGTTTAGGTTTTATGGTTTTAGGGTTTAGGGTTTGAGGTTTAGGATTTTGGGTTTAAGGTTTAGGGTTTTAGAGTTTAGTTTTTAGGTTTTAAGGTTTATTGTTTAAGGTTTAGGGTCTAGGATTTAGGGTGTAGGGTTTTAGGGTTTAGGGTTTGGTTTTTAGGGTTTTGGGTTTAGGATTTTGGGTTTAGCGTTTAGGGTTTACGGCATATGTTTTAGGGTTTAGGGTTTAAGGTTTTGGATTTAGGGTTTAGGGTTTGGGGTTTAGGGTTTAGGGTTTACGGTTTACGGTTTAGCATTTAGTGGTTAGGGTTTCGGGTTTTTGGTTTAGGGTTTAGGGTTTTTTGGGTTTAGGGTTTGGCGTTTAGGGTTTGGGGTTAAGGTTTAGGGTTTAGGGTATAGTTTTTAATTTTTAAAGTTTAGGGTTTAGGGTTTAGGGTTTAGGGTTTAAGGTTTAGGATTTAGGGTTTAGGGTTTAGGGTTTAGGGTTTAGGGCATAGGTTTAGGGTTTAGGGTTAAGGGTTTAGGGAATATGGTTTATGGGTTTAGGAATTATGGTTTTAGGTGTAGGGTTTAGGGTTTAGGGTTTAGGGTTGAAGGGTTAGGGTTTGGTGTTTTTGGTTTAGGGTTCAGGGTTAAGGGTGTAGGGTTTTGGGTTTTTTTGGTTTTGGGTTTAGGGTTAGGGTTAAGGGTTTGAGGGGGTTTAGTTTTTTGTTTCGGGCTGGTTTTAGGGTTAGGTTGGGGTTTAGGCTGTTTGGGGTTTCGGTTTAGGGGTTTGGGTTTAGTGTTTAGGGTGAGGGTTTCGGGTCTGGGGGTCAGTTTTAGGGTTTTGTGTTTGGTTTTGGTTTTGGGAGGGTTCGGGTTTTGTGATAGAGATGGGGTTTATGGTTGCGGGTTTAGGTTTCATGCGTTGGTTTAGGGTTAGGGTTTTAAAGTTTAGGGTGTAGGTTTGGTTTAGGGGTTAGGGTTCGTGTGTTGTGGTTGGGGTTTTAGGGTTAGGGCTTCGGATATATAGGGTTAGGGTTACGGTTTCTAGGGCTGTTTAGGGTTAGATTTGAGTTTTTAGTTAGGGTTGGGTTTTTCTGTGTTTAGGCTTCGGGTCTCGGTAGGTATTAGGGTTAGGGTTTAA